>NC_080043.1:59741782-59886782 GCF_012489685.1 Lotus japonicus
AATATACTTGATTGCTGACTTGATGGAGGCAGTGGTACGAGACTTTCGGATACACTCCTTCAAGTAGGAGAACAGGAAGTAGGGAAGACAAATCTTCTTCTTGTCTTGGATGAAGAACAACATCGCCTTCTGGTTGAAGTTGATGTAGTCTGGGGAACTGCCCTTTGGTCTCTGGTTTATGCAGTGGAGCAAAATTTTGTGCCAGATCCTGAGCTTGGGATGAAGGTCCATCACCTTGTAATTCGTCTTGCCCGGTTTGTAATTGGTGTACAGGGCCTTGTTGGTCTCATCCTTCGTCTTGGGTTTCAGCTTCGATTCCGTGAATTGGAAACGATACCCAAAAGCAGTTTCTGCACCCAGCAAGTTCACGAAAGACTTCTCTGTGATGATGATCTTTCTTCCAAGAATGTGAGATACCACCTGAGTATCATCGCAGTCGGCGTGCTTCCAGAATTCCTTGATCAGTTTATCATACACCGGTCCTCGAAGCCTGTTGAAGTAATTTCCCCAACCTTGAACTTGGACTTCAGGACGAAGATCATACCCATTTGTAGCAAGGTTGTCGAGGTCGAATCTCCATTCTGCCAGTACTTGAAGTTCCTCAGGAGCATAAACGCAGTGAACGGCACAGCCCCGTTCTGCGATTGGAATAATCTGCTCTTGAGCTTGACCTTGATCTTGTGTCGGATTCTCAGGGCCCTTTGACCCGTTGCTAGACCAACTACCATGTGAGGGAACTGGGTTGCATCTGCAGTAGCTCTTCTGGTTTGACTCACCATTTTTGAAGCGGTTGAAGGTTTGAGGTAGAAGATGAAGGTTGAAAGATGAAGAGAGATCGAGAGAGAAATCGAGGATAAGCGGTTTTGAAATAGCAGAGAGAGAGAGAGTAAAAACCGGAAGTGAAAGAGATCGTGTGTGTATAGTGGGTTTTGACAAATAACCGTTGTTGATTCAAAAAGCAATTTAAGATCAACGGTTGAAAATTAAAGATAGATAGTAACAGTAAATACACAAATCACACACAGGAGAGAAGCACATCTACACGCAATCATAACAGACTGTCACACGGGCTCAAGGAACTATGCATCAGAAATACTGATACACGTGTTGCTGTCTCAGCTTCAGAGTCAGTACCAATGGGTACACACACTCTGATTGAGTTACCTTCTGGACTAGACATCTTCTGATCAAGAAGTATCATAGTCAGAGGTTCTGATCCATCTTCACTCTGGACAAAAGTCCATGTTCAGATTTTTCAGAATAAAATTAAATCTATCATCTGCTAAGGGCTTTGTAAAGATATCTGCCCATTGATGGTCAGTATCAACAAACTTCAGAAGAAGTACGCCCTTCTGTACATAATCTCTAATAAAGTGATACTTTACCTCAATGTGCTTTGCCCTTGAATGCAAGATAGGATTCTTACTCAATGAGATTGCAGCAGTGTTATCACAATAGATTGGGATATTGCTCTCAAGGATCTGATAATCCTCCAGCTGATGTTTCATCCAGAGCATCTGAGTGCTGCATATTGCTGCTGAGATATATTCTGCCTCTGCAGTTGATAGTGCAATGGTTGATTGCCTCTTGCTTGCCCATGAGACTAGATTGCTTCCCAGAAATTGACAATTTCCAGAAGTACTTTTTCTCTCTGTTCTATCTCCAGCATAATCAGCATCACAGTAACCTGAAAGCTTATACTCTGATGTTTTCTTATACATCAAGCCAAGGTTAGTGGTGCCTTTCAGATACCTTAGGATCCTCTTAACAACAGTTAAGTGGGTTTCCCTTGGATCTGATTGGAAACGAGCACATAAGTGAACACTAAATAGTATGTCTGGCCTAGATGCAGTTAAGTATAGAAGTGAACCTATCATGCCACGATAGAGCTTCTGACATACTTTACCACTTTTATCTTCTTTCTCCAGAATGCATGTAGGATGCATTGGAGTCTTGGCCACTGTAGATTCCAGCATATTGAACTTCTTCAGAAGTTCTTTAGTGTACTTGCTCTGATGGATATATGTTCCTTCTGGTGTTTGATCAACTTGTATTCCCAGAAAGTACTTTAATTCTCCCATCATACTCATCTCAAATTCAGCCTGCATCATCTCAGAAAATTCTTTGCATAGAGATTGATTAGCAGAACCAAATATAATATCATCAACATAAATTTGCACAATTAAGATATCATCTTTATAAGTCTTGCAAAAAAGAGTTGTATCTACTTTACCCCTTACAAACTCATTCTCCAGAAGGAATGAGCTGAGTCTCTCATACCATGCTCTGGGAGCTTGCTTCAGACCGTAGAGTGATTTCTTCAATTTGAACACATGGTCTGGTTTCTTCTCATCTTCAAAACCTGGGGGTTGATGAACATAGACTTCCTCTGAAATATAACCATTTAGGAAGGCACTCTTCACGTCCATCTGATGTAGGACTATGTTGTGATTCACTGAAAAAGAGATCAACAGTCTGATTGCCTCCAGTCTTGCTACTGGAGCAAATGTTTCAGTGTAGTCTATTCCTTCCTGCTGGTTGTAGCCTTGTGCAACTAGCCTTGCCTTGTTTCTGACTACTTCTCCTTTCTCATTCAGCTTGTTTCTGAATACCTATTTCGTTCCAATTACATGGACACTCTCAGGCTTCTTCACTAAGCTCCAAACATCGTTCTTGGAGAATTGATTCAGTTCTTCTTCCATAGCCAGAATCCAATCCTTGTCCTGAAGAGCTTCATCTATGGACTTGGGTTCAATTAAGGACACCAATCCTTTCAGACTGAGCAAGGTCTCTTCAGAGGGTCTGAAGGCAGATCTGGTTCTGACTGGTTCGTCTTTGTTGCCCAGAATCAATTCCTTAGGGTGAGCTGCAGTGATTCTGCTCTTCTTCAGAGTTTGTGAGTTAGAGGGACCAGCTTCTTCCTCTGGTTCATCTTCCTCTGGCTCAGCTTCCTCTGGAGCTTTGCCTTTGTCAGAAACATTAATGCTTAAATCTACAAACTTTTCAACTAGCTTTGACTGGTCAGAGTCAAGCTTATCGTCAAATCTAACATGAATAGATTCTTCAATAGTCTTAGCATCAGTATTATAAAATCTAAAACCTTTAGATCTATCAGAATAACCAAGTAATAGACATTTAGAAGACTTAGCATCAAATTTATGCAATCTATCATTAGTATTGAGAACATAACAAACACAGCCAAAATGATGAAAATAAGAAATGTTGGGTTTTATATTCTTCCACAATTTATAAGGAGTCTTATTCAGAATTGGTCTCACAGAGATTCTGTTCTGAATGTAACATGCTGTATTTACTGCCTCTGCCCAAAAGTGCTTAGCCATGCCAGTTTCTTGGAGCATGGTTCAAGCCATCTCCTGAAGAGTTCTGTTCTTCCTCTCAACAACACCATTTTGTTGAGGAGTTCTGGGACAAGAGAAATCATGTGCAATTCCATAGGAATCAAACAGACTCTCAAATTTGTCATTCTCAAACTCTCCACCATGGTCACTTCTGACACGCACAATCCTACAAGCCTTCTCGTTTTGCACTTGAGCAATGAAGGTAGAGAACACAGCATGAGACTCATCCTTGCGGGTTAGAAACTTTACCCATGTCCAGCGGCTATAGTCATCAACGATAACCATCCCATATCTCTTGCCACCTATAGACTCAGTTTTCACTGGTCCAAAAAGGTCGATATGCAGAAGTTCCAACGGCCTTGAGGTTGAGACAACATTCTTTGCCTTGAAAGGGACTTTTGTGAATTTGCCTTTCTGACATGCTTCACAAAGAGCGTCTGAAGCGAACTTCAGATTGGGTAAGCCCCTGACAAGGTTTAGCTTGCTCAGCTGAGAAATCTTTCTCATACTGGCATGCCCTAACCGTCTATGCCATACCCACTGCTCTTCATTAACAGAAAGAAGGCACTTCACATTCTGAGCCTCCAACTCAGATAATCTGATCTTATAAATGTTGTTCTTCCTCTTGCTGTTAAACAGAACAGAGCCATCGATTTGACTTACAGCCCGGCAGGACTTTTGATTGAATATAACATCATAACTCTTGTCAGCTAATTGACTTATAGACAATAAGTTATGTGTTAAGCCGTCTACCAATAACACATTATCAATGCATGGACTACTATCTACACAAATAGTACTAGTACCAACAATTTTACCCTTTTCATTTCCTCCAAAGCCAACTTCGCCTCCAGGCTTAAGTTTCAGCTCTCGGAACATACGCCTTTCTCCCGTCATGTGACGCGAGCATCCACTGTCCAGATACCATGATTGGTGTTTCAGTGGAGCTATCAAGGATATCTGCAACATAGATAATCTTGTCCTTAGGTACCCACTTTCTGGGTCCTCTCTTGTTAGTTACCCCAGAGGTTCTGATCACCTTGGGTGTCTCAACATGATATTTTAAAGGAATATTTGCATGATATTTAGTCATAGAGAAGGATCCCTTTTTAAGAGGGTTTTTAGCAACTTTAGCAGGTACAGGATCAGGCAATATGGTACCAGAGGGAACAAAGCATTCATACAAGGATTTAGCTTTAGACACAGAGGGCTCATTTCTAATTGGTTTAGAATAGCCAATGCCATGCATTCCATTTCTGCTTACGCCATAGATCATTGAAGCCATTAAGCTTCTATCCACGCTTTTAGCTAGGAATCTTTGAAAATACTTTTCATACTTAGATTCATTTCTACAATCAGAGGCATCACAGGCAACAATTTCTTCTAACTTAGCAATCTGGTTCTTAAGCACAGAGTTAGAATTGATCAAAGCATGATTATCATTTTTCAAATCAGAAATAATTTTCTCATGTTCAGAAGGAGTCTTGGAAACAGCAGATAAGTTCTTTTTCAGCTTCTTATGCTTAGACAATAAGGAGTTATACTTATCCATGATATCAGACAATGCATGTTTCAGTTCAGAGGTAGAGAAAGAAGCGAATACCTCATTTTCATCGTCTGAGTTAGGATTTCCTTCTGATTCTGAGTCAGAGTCAACAGCTCCCTTTGACTCTGCTTCCTTGTCTTTGACAATAGCCATGAGTCCTTGGACTTCACCATCAGAGTCAACATCCTCTGACTCTGATTCATCAAATGTCACCATCAGACTCTTCTTTGTCTTGAAGTGCTTCTTTGGCTTCTTGTCCTTCTTCAACTTTGGACAGTCACTTTTGTAGTGCCCTGATTCTTTGCACTCAAAGCATGTGACTTCCTTAAGTGAGGACTTCTTCTGACCTGAGGATTCAGACTTTCCTTTTGCCTTTCCAGAGCCTTTGTATTTGCTCTGCCTGTGCTTCCAGATGCGATTGAGTCTCTTGGAGATCAGAGTCAGCTCATCTTCATCAGAATCTTCTGATGCTTCTTCAGATTCCTCTTCTTCAGCTTGAAGAGCTTTTGACTTCTCAACCATAGCCTTTTCAGATTTAGATTTCAAGGCTATGGACTTTTTCCTCAGATCTTGCATCTCTGAGCGCTTCAGCTCATGGCATTTCAAAATGCTGATGAGTTCTTCTAAACTCATATTCTCAACATCTCTCGTGAGCTCTATTGAAGTCACTAAAGGCATCCAACTTTCAGGAAGACACCTGATGACCCTTATGACATGATCTTTTGTTGTGTAGCTCTTGTTGAGAGGTCGTATGCCAGCTACAAGCAACTGAAATCTGGAGAACATTTCTTCAATGGACTCATTTGGCTCCATGATGAAGGATTCATACTTTTGGATCAAAGACAATGCCTTTGATTCTTTGTCTTTCTTGTTTCCTTCATGAGACATCTTCAAAGATTCGAAAATGCCTTTCGCAAACTCACGATCTGTAATCTTCTGGTACTCTTCATAGGAAATAGCACTTAGAAGAATTGCTCTTGCTTTGTGATGTTGTGAGTACAGCTTCTTTTGATCTGCAGTCATCTCTGACCTTGGGATCTTCTTGCCATATGCATCAACTGGACGCTCGTAGCCATCCACAATAATATCCTAGAGATCTGCATCGAAACCCAGAAAGAAACTTTCCAGTCTATCTTTCCAATATTCGAACCTTTGACCGTCGAACATAGGAGGCTTTGCATTGTAACCATCTCTTTGAGTTTCACTGGTGGTGGCAGCCATTGTTTTTCACACCGGCCCGGATCACTGAACACTGTTAGGTGTGGTAATCAGAACTTGCGCTCTGATACCAATTGAAGGTATGAAAAACGGTAGAAAGGGGGGGTTTGAATAACGTTTTCAGTATAAAGCTTCCACCTTAAAGATTTTGACAAATCTTTCGAGAACTTTAAGTGCTCAAGATAAGAGATAGAAAAGCACACAAGGATTTTATCCTGGTTCACTTGATAAATCACTCAAGCTACTCCAGTCCACCCGTTAAGGTGATTTCTTCCTTCTTAGAATGAAGGCAATCCACTAATCAGGTAAGAGTTACAACTGCACTTGAAACCTACAAGTGACTAACAATTACACTGACTTAGCTCACACTAAGATTCACTCTCTTAGTCTTCTCTAGGATCCGATCAACCTTGATCTCCTAAAGGAACTAAACAAACTGTTTATCAAAGAATTGTTTACAAGAGATTTGCTTCTAAAAAGCTAATAGTAAACTCAATGAATTTCAGATGAAAGAAAGCTTAGAAGAATTTGAATATGTCTTGCGCGTATGTGAATGCTTCTAGCCGCTTCTTTCAGTCTTCAGCCTCTTTAAATACTCCAAGGATTAGGGTTGAGCGTTGCATGGAAAATGCTACCGTTGGAGGGCAGTTCTGGAAAATCCAGCTTCTGCTATGTCTGAGACTGTTAGGTAGGTCGTCAGGAAGGTACAGTTGCTTTTGTACTTGGATAGCGACTTGACCTTTAAACCTAGGAGACTTCTGATCAGGGGAATGCTTCATATTGGAACTTGTGAAGCCGGTTGATCAGAGTAAGAGGGAAAGCCCAGATCCTCTGACCATTGTTTCTTCTGATTCTGAACTCAGAGGGAAGAACATGGTCTTCAGAGTATCTAGCTTCTGGACAACAGAATTTCACTAATCAGCTTCTAGATCTTCAGAGTCTTCTACACCATCAGAATATCTGAGCCTTCAGTGTTTCTTGGTTATCAGACTTTCTGGATCTTCAGAACTTCTAGTGACTGAGTCCACATCAGAGTTTGTATAACTTCAGAACTTCTGAAGCTTTTCCACTGTTCATACTGAACATGGTGAATGCGAAAGCGTTGCTTGGGTCGCTCTTTATACACAGTGCTTCTGATTTGTGTGAGATTGAGTTGAGGTCAGAGCCTGTAAATAGCACACTCAGAAAAACACGTTAGAGTACCACAATTGTTCATATCAAAAGGTTAACTTGTAATCATCAAAACATAGAGTTGTACTACTAGATCAAAACTTGATCTTACACCGGGTTCACATAAAACCACATTAGATGGCCCTGCTTCATCTGCATTTCCATCAGAGGGAGAAATCTTTCCTCTCTTGGCATCTAGAGCTTTCTTTCTTAAATAACGCGACCACTTTGATTCCGAAGGGATAGGGGTAGGCAACTTTTTAATTAATTTCACTTTTTTTTTTCTAGATGGAGCCCGTTTTTCTCGTTCACCTTTATTTGGCTTCAATATTAATGGAGAGGGTTGTTTTGATGATGAAGCAATGACAGTAGATAGGGGAGGATTGGAAGAATTAATATCAAAACTTTTTGAACAACCCTCATTCATTTGTGTATTAGAATGTTCCAATGAAAAATGACTAACTGAATTCATGTATCAACTACTCAAAAGACAAAGGAACACTTGAAAGAAAAAAAAGATTATAACATGAGAGAGAGTTTAAAGAGCCTTTATAGCAGAAGTATCTTCTATATATATATGTAAAACACACTTGAACTATTGCATTAAGTGCATTAAACAACAAAGGCATTCCTTTGTAATAAATACATTGAATAATAATAAAAAAATATTAATTAATAATTGTTTAACTTTTCAATTTATCATATTTAAAATTAAATGCAAATATCATTTTAATTATAATTATTAATCACAACTTGAGGAATTTTTTTAAATAATAATATTATTTTAAATTTACTACATTTACTTTAATGACAATATTATATAATTAATAATATTTTTTTATATTTATAACTAATGTAAAACACTAAAACTTTATAATTTGGGGTTTTTTTTTTAATATTTATAACTAAAATAAAACTTTATACATGTGTATGTATAAACATGAAAAATAGACTTGAAAGACACTTTAAATATTGCATTAAGTACATTAAGCATTAAAATATTTCTTCATTTGTATTAAAATACAATTAACAAAAAAAAATCTCATTTGTAATAAAAATATTAAATTAAAAATGAAAACTGAAAAATTTGAATTGTCAAAAACTATTCAACTACCTATATTAAATAATGATATTTATAAACTTAAAAATTGATTAACTTCTGCATCAATGAAAAATATTAATTAAGAATTAAAATTAATCAATTATAAAATAATATTTATTAATAAATAATTCAGGTAAAATATTTAAAAAATTATAAATTCTAGGTATTTACTATTGAGTATAATGTATGTGTGTATGTAACAAAAAGTTCTTTAAATAAATTTTTTATTCATTATATGTTATTAAAAATGACTTGAGGAAGCATAACAGAGGAAAATAATTATTACAAAAGTTGAAAAAAACTAAGTTTACGAAATAATATTTTACTCACTTAAATTGATAACTTCTTATAATTCAAAAAGTTGAAAATAAATTATCAATTTTGATCTTTATAGGTGTATAACTGTTTGGAAAATTGTTGTTGTCACTCTCGGCGAATGACTCTCCCGGTATAAAGTATAAAGTATGAAAAAATTTCATTTCAACTTATCTGATGATATTAAAAACTTATTACTTAATTCAATATATTTTAAATTAACTGTATGATTTTTCATATTATAAAATATTTTTTATTTTTTAAAATCACATCATTAATAATTAGTAAATATTAATTATTAAATTTAGTGATATTAACATTAACTATTTACAAAAGAGAATTCTAATAATATTTATTGAAATTTCTTAACACAATTATTTTTTATTTTATTATATTTTATAATTAAAAATTAGTTGAATTTTTATTTAACCTATAATAACATTCAGACAATGTTAAAAAATATTGTAACTAAACCCGTGCAACGCACGGGTATTATATCTAGTTTAGGCATAAAGCAAACTAAGCATGAAAATTGAGAAGAGTTGAAAACTTTCCAGGTTTCAACAGGTGGAAAAACCACACGTTAATGTGGTGTTTGGTATTTCAATAGGGAATTAAATCTTTTTGTTGGAAAAACAAATGCTTTGTTCTGAAGTAATAAATTAGATTTCTTATTTTTAACAATATCTAACAAAAAAACTAAATAAATACATAATTTATTTAAATATATTATAATATTTAAAATCTTGATTTGAAGTTGTTACTCTAATTTAAAATTCTCTATCAAAAAATAACAAATATTTCCTTATCATTTAGGGAGGTTATGAGAAAAAGGCAATTTGATCAAGCTTATGGAAAATTCAAACGTTAATGTGGATTTTTTTGTTTTTGTTTTGGTAGTCACATTAATGTGGTGTTTGGGATTTCAATAGAGAATTATTTTGTTTTTTTTTTAAAAACAAATACTTTGTTCTAAAGGAATAAAGTAGATTTTTTATTCTTTTGGAATATCTAACAAACCCAAACTAAATAAATGCATAATTGATTTAAATATAAAAGCTATTTTAAAACTTTATTTGAAGTTTTCTATCTAATTTAAAATGCTCTGTCAAAAAAATAACAAATCTTTCCTTATTAGCTAAAGGCTTAATTGCATTTTTGGTCCCTGACATTTATAAAAGCCACGATTTTGGTCCCTCACCTAATTTAATTATAAAAATCATCCCTCACCTAACACTCTGTGAACAAAGTTGGTCCCACCGTCAATTTTTTAACGGAAGAAGCTTATGTGGTGTTTGAAAACTTAGGTGGAAGTGCCACTGGAGAGAGGGAGGCACATGCCTCTACATCTCAGAGGAAAAAACAACAAAAAAACTCAGAGGAATAGGACACAACCTCAATCCCAGCGTTCCAACAACTAGGCCTCCCAACAGCAAAGCTTCACTATGAGATAAAAAAAACAGCCGAGAGGAGAGGAAAAATCGATTCTGACGCCAGTGGCACTTCCACATAAGCTTTCAGACGCCACGTAAGCTTCTTCCGTTAAAAAATTGACGGTTGGACCAACGTTGTTCACGAAGTGTTAGGTGAGGGACGATTTTTGTAATTAAATTAGGTGAGGGACCAAAATCGTGGCTTTTGTAAATGTCAGGGACCAAAGTTGCAATTAAGCCTTAGCTAAAATATAACAAACTTACAAAAACTTCATAAATTCCCATTTCCCTTAATCAATCTAGTAAAATATCTGATTATACTAATGCCCAAACCGCTTATAATACAAATATACAAAATATAAAAAAAAATGTATGGAAAATTAGATCAATTATTATATAATTTTCCTTGGATAAAAACGAAAAAAATGTAAAGGGACATACATGAGAGATTTTTAATTGACTATATTGTTTTCAAACAAAAAAATATAAGACCTTTTGTTTGAAGATTATTGAGATGGATTGCACAATGTGCGTCCCTAAAAAATATTAGAGTAAAGAGTGAACTTAATTAATTCCATAGTAAATTTTTTTTATTTACCTTTGTCAGAATCTGAATAAATATACTAAAGTAATTTGTTGTATTTGATGGAAATAATATATGATGAAAATTATGGAAATAATCATTTTTTTATGCATCATAATGTAATATGGAAATAATGTTCATGTAACGAAAATTGGTCTATGAAATAGAATCTGATGAAGCAAAGTAAAATAAATATCATCATTATTTAAGGTTAGGATTGATTCTAAAAAGGGGTACCATTGTTGGAAATTTAAAGAATATAAATGGGGCCTAAGCATGATTTGGGGGGGATGGACAAATGGAATTAAGGGGGTGTATTTACTTCCTCAGCTCTTCGAAGATCGTCATAAACTTGAATCCTTGTTCCCTGCAAAGTTAAACAACATAAACTCATAGTTACTTATAAGACATAAATGGCCTCCTCAATCTGCAATATTTATACCAGTTAACAAAGAAAAAAAATTCAGTAACCTTATATTCATATAAAAAGAACAGAATGACCCCTACATCTCTCTCATTAACCTTCACATGATGAGGGCAATTATTTCCTCAAAATATGGCTCATCACGACCCCATATTAATCCACATATGGACTTACCCAACAATGGAATACATAAAGGGGGATTGGAAAGGTTCTGATTTTTCAATAAGGGGAAAACTACAACATACTTACATATTATAGAAAATTAGGAATGGCAAAAGTTGGAAGTTGGATTGCTATCAATGGCTTGCCCCCATTTATGCAATCTGCAGCCAAAAAAAATGGGAATTTAAATGAATCATGCTCTCTCAATGGCTTGCTTCTCTAACCTCTTTTATGCTCAAGCTCTCTCATGGAATACCCCAAATGTCCTTCTCTATGTACCAACCATTATGCACTTCACCTAAAACTCATGCATCCTTCAAATTTTCAAAAGAAACACCATTTATTAAAATAATGGCAGAATTGTAGATTCAAATATATATACATAATGGCAGGTAGTCTTGTTCATAGAGAAAGACTATTTGTTCCAATAGTCTACTTCAAATAATTGCCATGTACTCTTTTTGTCAACATTACATTTAATATTGGTCTTAAAGTGGGAATAGCAATAATTAGGGAGGAAGGGGAGATAACTATACAAATACCATCACATATTTAGCAATAGAGTAACTCTATTGAGACACATATATACAGAACATTAGCAGGTTTAGTGAAATGGTGTTTCAACCTAAAACAAACTCAGCACTCAACTCTTTTTTATAAGAATCATATATTTTTATATTCAGAATATTAGCAGGAGGTACTTTACACCACTGAATACAGAAGAAGTAAGCATTCAAAACATCATAAAAATAGCTGAGTTTAGCTCAAATCAGCCACATAATAAATACTAAGAAAGGTAACCCAAACTTGGGAACAAATCAGGAAAGAAAATAAATGGCAAGAGGATGTATCGTGTAGAAGAGACCTTTTCATATGGCTTTTACTTTAAGAGCCTTGCTCAAATAAATCTCTTCTCCTGCAGTAGGCCATGACATAGAAGTGCACATAAGTGGAAAATCTCATTTAAATGTAATTGAAGCATTTTAATGGAGAGAAACAATTACCTACATCCAAGCCACCTGGTGCTTAAGTTCAAATTAGTATATTTTCCTGTGAACCTCAAATAGTTCATCAAGACCAACATCTACAACACCGATATTGGAGTTGGTGAAATCAACATCAAATCAGGTACCTCATCTTCAAAATCCAAAATCGATCAACAACAGAATTAGGTTAAGGCAAAATAAAATGGAATTAGGGTCAGATTCAAAACTTACCACCATAAGGATTGAAGAAGAGGCAGAGACGAAAAATGGTTCAAAGCTGCATTCACTTTTAAGGTAGGACACGACCAGAAACGAATCACCTTCACAACAACACTGCCAGAGCAAACGCCATCTAGAAAAGTGACTCTACTAACTGGAATATGTTTAAGACCACTATTTACACCTGAATAACATGTATATCATTAATCAATAGTCAATTTATGTTGAGTAAAATACCAGTTCACCAATTTGATGTTCCCAGCCAACTTCCAATGTATCAATTTAAAACTTAAAAAAACTAAATTGTGAAGCAAAAGCCAAGAAAATAGGGGAAAAACTGTAAGACCCAAGATTTTAAGCTTAGGATCAGTGGAAGAGATTTCCATTTACGATTAGGGTTGATGTATTGTGAAAGGAAACCTGAACTAGAGTTTACCAAATGAAATAAATTTATGAAGGAGAAAGTTCAGGAAAAGTCAAAGGATTACATCATGATCGATAAAAGTTATAGTACGATCGTTATACGCTTAACCTAGGTCAGAAACCCTAGTATATAGCTAATTTTCACTTTTAGGCACGATGACAGTTAATTCCAAAAATCTTCAGAGAAATGTTAGAACTTCTCTTCTTCCATATATCACAATCGTTTCGAGGCGAAACTCTAGGATCTACGAACGTCCGATTCCAATCATCGGAAGTTTGCCGAAACCGAATCCCTGGTATTTCAAAACCCTAGAATCACCCGACTATGGGGACTTTATCTATTCAGAGCTTCAAATGAATATTCTACACGCGTACACCCATTTCTCTTGATGATTTCAATCTTTCTTCCGAAGGAAGTTTTCTATTCCGACGTTCGATGCAAAAAGCAACTTATCGGGTAAAATAGTTTTATACCGACTATGCTTTAGTTGCCAAAAATACAAAGAGACCTCTTTATAGTTTTGGAATTCTTTTGCCAAAACATATCTAATAATTCATGGAGAATGACGCCGGAAAAATCAGATTCGCGAAACTTTCATTTTCCCGCGAATTTCCACCTTCTATATATAGCAAAGAAAGGAAAAAAAAAAACCAAAAAAACTACCCATTTCCCCACCCAAACCCGCGGCCACAAAGAGGAAGAAGGAGGAGAAGATTTTCTTCATCGTTTGCTTGATCGTCGATCAATCAGTTGCTACTTCAAGGCTTCGAGGTATAGTCGCTAATCCTTACCTCCGACCGCTTTTTCCATAGCTTTTCTGTAGAGTTTTCTGAGCGGATAGTTTATGGGTTTTTGCAAAACTATCCTGAATCTTTCATTTCTGATTCTAAACCTCTTCTATATGTGCCCAAGATCACTTCTGCCGGATTAGATTTTCCGTTATGTCGCCGGAATCAATTTGAACCTAAAATACCCATTTTTGGAGTTTTTGGTGTAAAGCTTCAACCTTTAGGCTAAAAACTATCGCCTTAGCTTAGTGTTAGTAGGATTAGTTGTCATAAACGTCGTTAGTAACGTCCCTGCAAAATTTGGTTTTTGGGATTTCAGTTTTGAAATTTCTAAGTTAAAAATCATGACCAAAATACCCCTGCGACAGTTTTCGATCTGATAATTTTTCCGAGTTCAGAATACCCTTAGTTACGGCTAATGATAGCATAGGAACCAAGTTTGATCGAAGAAAAATCGAGCCCCATAATTACCTAAAGTGGCCGAGCCCTATTAAGGGGGAGGAGGAAAATTTCCTTTTCCGAAAACTTGTCTTTCGCGCTAGATTATCGTACCTTAGAGTATAGATTACTTCGTGTAACCTTAGTAAGTATCGATAGCTTAGTTCTCGATAGATTCTGATAGTATTTCTGTGACTTTGCTTTAAAGGAACTTTTGAGGAATTTCCTGAGGAGCAACGCTTTGCTTGTGAGGAAGAGTTAGAAGATAATCCTGGAGAATCTGCAGGTGAGGGCTTCTCACTGAATCTCTAGTTAATGCTTAGGGTCGATGTTTCGACATTGTTTACTGTTTATGCACTGGAATTGTGTGTGATTGGAAAATGTTTTCTGAGGCTTCGGCTGACAATGTAGATGATTCATCTACTGAATGTTTTTGAGATTGTCTTACATGCTATGTGCTATGTGGGTAATCTAGGATGTGTGGTGCATGCTTTATATGCTAAGTGCTAAGTGTTTATGATGCGATTTATTGATATATGACATGTTGTTGATTGTGATGATTTAAATATGCTCTGTACTGGAATCTGAGATTCTGAATGGTGAGAATAGCGAGCAGGTCATGCCGATTTTATTTTGAGAGTTTTGAGTAAGTTTGATAGGACGAACGAGGTTCGGGCCTTAATTTTGTTTAGTGGATCGAGACATCCTCTGGAAGCGACTTGGGATTGGGAGATCCTGCAAATGTATAAGACTTGCGATAAGACAAAAGGGAATCTATTTTATAAAGAAAATTCATAAGACCTTAAATAACCTCAAAATCTTTAAGTAATGATAACAACCTCGAAGGAAGGCATTGGAAGTCAAATCATAGTTTTGGAAAAGCGAGGAGTGTCGTCGGATCCAAGTGTTGAGGAGTTTGGTAAGTTCTGAGTATGTTGGTACTCCTTCGCTCGTTGAGCAGTTTGTTAGCCATCCAAGGGATGAGCCGAGAAGCTTCACTGAGGCGTGAGACCTTGTGAATGCGGGATACTCCACTGAGGCGTGAGACCTTGTGGAAAGCATGGAACTCCACTGAGGCGTGAGACCTTGTGAGAGCATGAAACTTCACTGAAGCGTGATACTTCGTGAGAGTATTGATGACCCGAAGAGTCATCGTGAGTGGTTGCACTCATTTTATGATTATTGTATTTTGTCGCAGAATCGACTTTACCTTAGGGTAAGCTTTTAGAGACATTAATTTAGCTAGAACACGTGGCGACGTGTCGAGTGAGGTCGGAGACGTTGTTTGGCTAATCACTGCATTGCATGCACTCATTAAGTGGTTTAAACACGGCGAGATACCGGACCACGGCGGATTCCAAAATTGGTTATAAGACCAGGATTTCCGCGTAAGAGCGCTGCTAGGTGACTCTTAGTAGCAGACCGAAATGGCAGGCCTTCGGGTTTTATGCTGATCTGGCTACATGATGATGTTGGAGTAAGAGGCATCACAGGCCGAAATGGTCCCACCGTGGCTGGTGTTAGGGCTGATCCGATGATGTCCATCCGTTCCGGATTGCATATTGGTTGACTGGGTTAACCTGCATATCATTTCATGCAACATGCATACTGACATAGTTGATGAGTGTGTTTGGTACTTGTTAATTCTATTTGAGGCATGTTAACTGTGATTTACTGTCGTTTATGTTCATTGAGAAATAGGCAACCCTAGGATGTTATCCCTAGTTATAAGCCTAAGTGGCTATTATCTTATTTATATCTATTGGTGCTATTATTTACATAATTCTTTGGAGTTGACCCTCGCGTCTTCTGTGTGTGCTTTGGCGAACAAACGCCCTTTGTCAGATGTCTTTGGCGGGATGATTCATGATGGTTCATCCTTCGGGAGGAACTAGGGTTGAGATGCGGGAACTGGAGCGTATCGCGGTAGCGAGAGGAGGACGGATGGTGTACATAGACTAGGTCGTTCCGGATTCAGATTCGGGCGACGATCATGCTAGCATGTAGGTTTTAGTGCTGGTGTGAGCTCCTCGAGATGGGATTAGTGTAGGAGTAGAGTCTTAGCTCTGAACATCATTTGTTTTCTTTGGGGACAGGGTAGTTTCCCACCTATAGCTTTTGTGTGGTTCTTTACGAGAATCACAGAGAGTTGGTTGGACTTAGGAGGTCTCGCTTCAGGCCGATGGGCCAGCTTATTCTCAGTTTTGAGGGATGGTGTTGCGGACACTTGACCTTTCTTGTGGATTGTACCTTTTGCCTTCGGGCGTTACACTTTTCTTTCCGTCACTGGAGGTTTACTCGTGACGAGGTTACTACTACAGCGAGGGCTGTTTATATATTGTATATTAGTTCTGATTTTTGTTATTGTTGGGTTTTATTTAATTCCGTCTTGTCTTAGTTATTATTATAAAAAAAAAAAATATTCACGTTTTTCCGCATTAAGTTTATTTTGGTTACTAAAGTGACGCCACCGAAATCGGGGTGTTACAAAAACATATGAAAATATAGAGAAAATTTTCACAAAGTTGCAGCCTTAAAGTTGTTAGTAGGGAAGAACTCAAAATTATCCAAAGACTAAGATGTCATTTTAAGTTTTGTTTTGATCTTGAAACTGTAACAACAATAGTAAATAAGAAATTTCAATGAAAAAATTATTTAAACTTAAAATCATAGATCAATCCCTAAACCTCATGAAACTGAAGAACATGAAACTGAAGAATGTATAGATGTTTGGTCAAGAAGCAAAAAGAAGAAATAATAGCACAAAAAGTGCATATAACAGTGGCAGGTTCAAGACAAACCTTGCAGAAAAATGGTGAACCATGCATGCCCAAGAGGCTCAGAACCCAATATCTAAAATAATCAACAACTGAAATAGGATAAGCCAAAATCAAATATTTTTACTACCTAATCAGCTCAGAACACACGCAAAAATGAAAACAAAAAACTGAAATATATTCTGTGTTAAGAAAAACATTATAGGAAATTGAAGCCAAGTTTACTCATCAACATGAACTAATTTGTATTCCAAGGAGCTGGTGAATTCATAACAAAACCTAATGCATAACAGGTTTCACATATATATTTCAATTTTTAAGAACCATAAAAATAAAACCAAAATTTAAAATGGAAATAGAAACAATTTCTATTTTTATGTTGGCTTACCTCTCCAATCAACTTATTCCTCATAACCCTTCTCTAAAGCTGACAGCTTCAAGGTCATCCCTAGAAAGTGGGAATGCAAGGTATGTTGAACACAAAGACCTGGAAAATTGTAGATGTATCAATTAATCCAAAAGTGGGAATGCACACATGTAATTGGCCAAAATAAAGATAATGGGGGCGGTGGTATTGGAAAGGAGGAGATATGAGAGAGAGACAAATAATGAGGCATTGGAAACAACCTTGATATATTGAAGATTTTAATTGAAATTAGGATAAATTTGAAATCATGGGTTGATGGAAAGAGAGAGAAGCATGGGAATAATATTTGAGGAGAGAGAAGAGTTCAAAAAAATATTGGGGAGAGAGAAGCCAAATCGGTGAAAAGGAGGAGAGATGAGAGAGACGAATTCATTAAATGTAATGTGAATGAGATATTGGGATGGAGAAAATGAATGAAAGGATGGAGGAATAAATCGGAATATAATAATCTAAATTGGACACGTGTCGTGTTGTGGTGTAAAGGGAAGAGAATAAAATATTGTAAAATATTCAGGAGCTGAGGTTTTTGATAATGACATGCTTGGAATGTTACTGCTTTAATATATATATAGATTAGGGCCCGTTTGGATTGGTGTTTCGGAGGCCAAACGTGCGTTGCAATCAACGTGAATTATCAGCGTTTTTTTAAACGCACAAACGCTCATATGCATCATAATCAAGTTTTTCTGGAATCGATAAATTTGAGCTTTGGCGTTGAGCGTTGGGCATTTGGGGCTGATTTTTCACTTTCACTATTTCACCACTCGTTAGATCCGTGCTTTGGCGGCTGCCGTTCACGCCGTTGACGACCCCGTTTTCGAGAACAAAGTGCTTAAGATAAGAGATAGAAAAGCACACAAGGATTTTATCCTGGTTCACTTGATGAATCACTCAAGCTAATCCAGTCCACCCGTTAAGGTGATTTCTTCCTTCTTAGAATGAAGGCAATCCACTAATCAGGTAAATGTTACAACTGCACTTGAAACCTACAGGTGACTAACCATACACTGACTTAGCTCACACTAAGATTCACTCTCTTAGTCTTCTCTAGGATCCGATCAAACTTGATCTCCTAAAGGTAACTAAACAACTGTTTAAGAAAGAATGTTTACAAAGAATTTGCTTCTGAAAAGCTAATAGTAAACACAATGAATTCAGATGAAAGAATGCTTAGAAGGTTTGAATATAGCTTGCGCGTGTGAGATTCTTCCAACCACATCTTTCAATCTTCAGCCTCTATTTATACTCCAAGGATTAGGGTTTGAACGCTGCATGGGAATGCTACCGTTGGAGGGAAGTTCTGTAAATTCCAGCTTCTGCTGTGGCTGAGAATGTTAGGTATGTCGTCACGATAGTACATTTGCTTTTGTACTTTTGAAAGTGACTTGACCTTTAACCTAGTAGACTTCTGATCAGGGGAATGCTTCATGTTGGAACTTGTGAAGCTTGTTGATCAGAGTCAGAGGGAAGCAGAGATCCTCTGACCGTTGTACCTTCTGATCTTCACTTCAGAGGATCAGTACATGGTCTTCAGAGCCAGTTGCTTCTGGACTTCAGAGTCTTCAATCTTCAGCTTATGGATCTTCAGAGTCTTCTACACTATCAGAACTTTTGAGCCTTCACATGTTCTGGGTTGTCAGAACGTCTGGACCATCAGAGCTTCGAGTGAGCTAAGTCCTTATCAGAGCTTGAAATACTTCAGATCTTCTGAAGCTTTTCTACTGTTCAGACTGAACATAGAGATTGCGAAAGCGTTGTTTGGGTCACTCTTTAAGCACAATGCTTCTGATTTGTGTGAGATAAAATAGAGGTCAGAGCCTGTAAATAGCACACTCAGAAAAACACGTTAGAGTACCATAATTGTTCATACTAAAATGTTAACTTGTAATCATCAAAACATAGAGTTGTACTACTCGATCAAAACTTGATCTTACAATACTATCAGAGAAACAGAGTTGGTAGATTGGAAGTCTTGGAGGTGCTGCGGGAGCGGTTTCCTTGTTTTGTTCATTTATTAGAGTTTTAAATTATAAATTTAATGATGTCTTTATTTCTCATAATTATATATCAAGTTCTTATTTTTTTTTAATGGTAAGCTTTATTGAAAGAGAAATTAAGAGGCCATAAAGGTAATTACATCAGAGTCAATAAGCGCAGCACAATTCGGAGGAACCTCCTCAATCCACACAGAATTTGGATACTGGGAGGAGTTCTTGGCCAAGTGTGCTAAGTTCAAACGCTAATCATATCGTCTATCAGGTTTTGAATGATAACAATTTTCAAGAGTGTAAGTGTTGTGATTAAATATAATATGTGAATTGTATTTAAGGAAATCACACTTATATCCCTCAGGTTGACTCGTCGACAAGAAGACAAAGAAGAGACTGGTTAAAGTAGCAAGACTATGCAAGATGTCAACCCAGTCAAGTGCAAGCAAGGACAAAGCAACAAGGACAGATGACACAAGCTAAAGAAGTCAAACATGCATCATCGTCTATGCAAAGAAGGTCAAAGGAAGAGTCAAAGGAAGAATCAAAGCATCAAGGCAGACTATACAAGCAAAGGAACATCATATCTACTGAATAGTAAGAAGAAGAAGAAGAAGAAGAAGAAGAAGAAGAAGAAGAAGAAGAAGAAGAAGAATGATCAGAGCTTCAATGCGCATCATGAATAAGCTAAGGATGATCAGAGCTACAACGCAACAAGACTAGCAAGGAAATGTCAAATTTGCTAGTACACTCAAGCTGAAGAAGATCAAGAGACAAGAAGAGTAAAATTATCAAAATCGTCTTCATGAGAAGAAAAGCACAAGCTTCAAGCTTCTACACAAAAAGAGTCAAAGCTTCAAGGACACTCCATGCAAGAACAACCTAAGCTATCTGATCGTCTGAGAAAACTACACTTAATGTCTACGTTCAACATCTATCTTAAGGCCGAACAAAGAAAGCAATTTTCAGAGAAAAGAGCGTCATATTCAAATGGAAATTTCTCTGACATTTATGAGGAGAAAGTCAAGTTCTGAAAAAGCACTTTGACCAAGGAAACTTGTACAACATGTCAACATCAAAAGTTTCCTCTCTTTCTCTCTCTCTCTCTCTCTCTCTCTCTCTCGCTCGCTCCACCAAGAAATGAAGAAATGGAGCAAAGATTATTGTCTACGCCTACAAGCATGAATATGATTTAGGCAACACAAGACAATCCATTTCTGAAGAAGAAGAAAATTTGGTCAAATGCCATCAGGCATATTCTTTTTTTTTCGAAAAAGCAAAATATAAATTGATTGATAAGGAAATGTCAAGGATATACAACCTCCTCAAAAGGGATCAAAAAATAGACAAGCCCGCAACAACCCCACCCGCCCAAAGCACCACCCAAACCTGAAAAAGCAACCAAGACCAACCAAAAAGCCTAAAAAACCAGGGACATCCAAAAATCCCTCAAGACCCCCAAAAAACCAAAACCAACTCCCTAAAGCTCTCCATGAACAGACCTAAGAAGGCTAACGCGCGCGCGCACGAATCTGAGCTGCAATTTGGTACTCAGCAACACCATCCGTGCAATCGAACGTCATACCTAGGCGCTTACCCATCAAGACTGCGCTTCGCGCCCTAGTCAAGATGCCGTAAGGCTCTGACCGCTCTGCCATCAGGCATATTCTGAATGACCAATGGAAGAAAAGAATGAAGTTGTGCTGAACTGATAGATCATCTAAAGAGCAAAACAGCTGAAGCAAAGAAGCAAAGTCTGCAGAGATTAAAAGAACAATGGAAGCAGAACTTGTGAATGAGACAACATCTATCATAAAGTGAAATTTGTAGCTTAAAAGAACAGAATGAAGAACAAGCTTCACAGTCAATTCATCTGAAAGAACGCAGATTAGCTGAAGCAAGTATCATCGTCTTAAGAATTGAATAAATGAAGAAGATTAATAAATATCGTTTGAAGAAAGAGTGAAGACGACATAAGCAGAATATCATATGAGAAATCAAGCTCAAACTCAACGCAATCTACAAAGTCAAATCAAGTACACTTCCCATTGAAGAAAAGGCCAAGAAAGCTTTGTGCAAAAGTTTCAAGATGAAATCCCAAGATCTGACACAATGTTATGACGAAGATAAAGGAACTGTGGTGTCACTTGCACATTGTCATTTTTGTACACCAACGGATAATGGTTCAGACGTATGCTACCGGCTGGATGATAGATTACGTCTTTATGGCAAATGATCTCCATCAAACGGTACCACGCTTTGGCACAAGTACATTTTGTAACGTTTGATCCAACGACTAAAATCTTCATGAAGAAAAAGCTCCAACGACTCTAATCCATCTCACTGAAGATTCAGAAGTATAAAGGAAAGAAGTGAAGACTTGAAGAGGTAGCGCTTATGCTGACAAAGATTGAGCTTCTATGCTCAAATCAATTAAGTGTGAAAAGAAGTCTCAGTGCTCATCACTCAGAGATAATCATCAATATGGTATGCTCAACATGGAGAGTAGATTTTTTTAAGAGTCAAATTTTATGTAACTCTCTTATGTAATAGAACATAAAGTATACACTAAAAGTCAAACCTCATCTAAAATACTTTATGTTTCATGAAGTTAAATGCATCTGCCATCACTCTTATTAGAAAAGACTACTTGTAGATGAAATGATCTTGTGAAAGATCGTTTGTGGAGAAGTCCTTTAAACTTGTTGTAAAGGAAGAGTCCTTCGAATACTTGTTCCTGGAGAGGCAAGGGGAAAATAATTGCGAGACCCTAAATTTTAGATATAGAATTAACTAAATAAATTCGTATTCACGATTAGGTTTCGATGTATCGTGAAGGAAACCTGAACGAGTGTTCACTGATTTTAATGACTTAATGAAGGAGAAAGTTCAGGAAATGACGAAGAATAGTACCATAGTTGCTATAGGTTATAAAACGAGCCTTATTCACTTCCGCCTTAGGGCGAAAGCGTTAGAAAAGGGCAAATCTGCTCTTAAAGCACTGTAGAAGCGAAATTCAAAATCTTTAGAGGAATAGAAGAATTGCTCTTATTCCTTTCCATGACAAGTGTTTCGACAAAAAAACCCTGGACTGTACGCACGATCCATTTCAATTCTCGGAAGTTTCCCAAAACTAAGTTCTAACGACTCAAGAACCTTAAAATGAATCTTAGATGAAGACTTTTTTCTATTCGGAGCTTCTAACGTAGTTTCCATACGCGTTGACTTATTGAAGGTATGAAAAACGGTAGAAAGGGGGGGTTTGAATAACGTTTTCAGTACAAAACTACCACCTTAAAGATTTTGACAAATCTTCCGAGAACTTAAGTGCTAAAGATAAGAGATAGAAAAGCACACAAGGATTTTATCCTGGTTCACTTGATAAATCACTCAAGCTACTCCAGTCCACCCGTTAAGGTGATTTCTTCCTTCTTAGAATGAAGGCAATCCACTAATCAGGTAAGAGTTACAACTGCACTTGAAACCTACAAGTGACTAACAATTACACTGACTTATCTCACACTAAGATTCACTCTCTTAGTCTTCTCTAGGATCCGATCAACCTTGATCTCCTAAAGGAACTAAACAAACTGTTTATCAAAGAATTGTTTACAAGAGATTTGCTTCTAAAAAGCTAATAGTAAACACAATGAATTTCAGATGAAAGAAAGCTTAGAATATTTTGAATATCTTGCGCGTGTATGTTGCTTCTCGCCGCTTCTTTCAATCTTCAGCCTCTATATATACTCCAAGGATTAGGGTTGAGCGTTGCATGGGAAATGCTACCGTTGGAGGGCAGTTCTGGAAAATCCAGCTTCTGCTGTGGCTGAGAACGTTAGGTAGGTCGTCAGGAAGGTACACTTGCTTTTGTACTTGGATAGCGACTTGACCTTTTAACCTAGGAGACTTCTGATCAGGGGAATACTTCATATTGGAACTTGTGAAGCCGGTTGATCAGAGTCAGAGGGAAAGCACAGATCCTCTGACCATTGTATCTTCTGATTCTGAACTCAGAGGGAAGAACATGGCCTTCAGAGTTTCTTGCTTCTGGACTTCAGAGTTTCCACTATTCAGCTTCTGGATCTTCAGAGTCTTCTGCACCATCAGAACATCTGAACCTTCAGTGTTTCTTGGTTATCAGAACTTCTGGATCTTCAGAGCTTCTAGCGACTGAGTCCACATCAGAGTTTGTATAGCTTCAGAACTTCTGAAGCTTTTCCACTGTTCATACTGAACATGGTGAATGCGAAAGCGTTGCTTGGGTTACCCTTTATACACAGTGCTTCTGATTTGTGTGAGATTGAGTTGAGGTCAGAGCCTGTAAATAGCACACTCAGAAAAACACGTTAGAGTACCACAATTGTTCATATCAAAAGGTTAACTTGTAATCATCAAAACATAGAGTTGTACTACTAGATCAAAACTTGATCTTACAATCTCCCCCTTTTTGATGATGACAAAACTAAGATTTTTGATGAACAATTCTTAAACATTAAACTGAATTCACTCAGAGTTTAGAGATATAGAATAAGACTTATCCTGATGTGAATAGTTTATCTTGCTCATACTGAATTCAAGTCACTGCTTGATTCTGAGCTTAGCTCCCCCTGAATCTAATACTTGATGAAAACGTTAGTAAAGTCTAGATTCTGAGCTAAAAATATAAGAGTTCAGAGTGAAAAGCTTATGACATAGATGAAAAACGAATAATCAGAGCGCATAAGTGATCAGAGTCATGGACAAGGTATCAGAGTCTTGGGTATCAGAGTCAACTTAGAATCACTTCAGAAGAAGTGAAATGTATTCCTTGTATTTGCCCAGTGACACATCTATGGTCATGAAGGTGGAACTCTTAAAATCTCCAAAAGAAAAATAAATCACACTAACACGTCTTACACATCAAAAACTGGGTGTACTCCCCCTTTTTGTCATAAGCAAAAAGCTTGGGGTGTGAAAAACTCAGCTTGAAGTACAAGGTACTCCCCCTTAGAGAAGGTCTAAGTTTAAAAGAAAAAGAAAACGATGTAAGAATCAGAGTTAGGCGAAAATAAATAGAAGAGTTAATGCAAGGGATGAGCGGTTACCACCGGTCAAGTGAGTAAATAGAAGGGTCAGTTACCAAGAACTTAACCTCGAGAAACTGTAAGAGCATTAACTTTCAGAGAGAAAGTGAAGCCTATAAAAAGCGTTGGAGAGAAAGGTAAGCTTCACACCTCGAATAATTTTCAGAAGAAAAAAAAATGGCATCATACAACGTAGCACTAGAAGAGCTGAGGAAGAAGGCCTTTGAAGAGGACTTGTTCCTGAACATCAGGCATCCAGAGGGTGAAACTACCATCGCGGAGCTGACACGGACACTGCTGGAAGAGGACCTGCGTCCAGAGTTGGAGAGGGACCTGAAGGAATTTCTTGCCTTCGTGGAGGAGGTGCAAGAACTCAGCCGGCTTGAACTCAAGCTGCTGGAAGAAAAAGAAATCTTGGAAGAGAAGCTCAGGACTTCAGAAGAGATTCTGGAGAAAGATGAGCTAGAGGTCAGACTCAACAACATTCAGCATGTACTGGAGCGTCTGGAGAAGAATAGGTCAGAGCAGCGCCAGGAGTGCAGAAGAATGAGGAAGGATCCTCCATTCTAGAGTTATATGATGTAAAGAATGTGATGTAAACATAGAACAATTATGAATAAAACAAGTTTTGCAAACATATGTGACACAAATATATATAGATATATGCATATAGAATCACAAACGAACAAATTAAAATAAGTAAATAAACAAGAAACAGAGTTTAACAAAAAGGAAAACAAAGTAAACGAAAGAAGAAAAAGAAGAGATCCTAAGACTAAGGTTTGTCAGTGCGTCGCAGAAGTTCCATCATCATTTGCTTCATCTCAATCAGCATGGATTCATGAGTGTCAAGACGTTGTTCCATGATGTCGAGTCTGGATGAGCTTGTCTGAGTAGAGCTGGAAGGAACATTCTGAGCAGCTTGAGGTTCTGGAATGGAAGCAGAAGCAGCAGGAGTAAACATAACTGGTGCAAGTCGCTCTGCCTCAGCCTCAGCTTCAAGACGCTCTGCCTCAAGTTTGGCTTGTTCAGCCTGAGCTGCTGCTTGACGTGCAGCTTCTTCTGCTTGCGCTTTCTTTCTCTTGGCTTCTTCAATAGCTTCAAGAAGCTTATTTCTCTGTTCTAGTTCATGAAGAGCCACCCTTCTAGCAAACCTTTGCTTTGCAGCCTCAATCCTCTGACTTCCCTCTGCATGCAGGAGCTGCATCATGATTGGAAACTGAGCCACTAGCCAAGTGCTCAAATTGTTCCACTCATTAGCCACATTTTCAGCATTCTCACTGAGATCAGTCTGACCGTGCACAATGCGGAGCCTCAAGGAGGCTTCATGATAGAAAATATTGATGCACTCAGAGAGAGATGTGGGTTGGAGGTGAGTATAGGGAATGATGGAGAGGTTGGTTTCAGGAGAGGCTGGGTGATTGCTGCTATGAGCTTCAGAGGCACCTTGTGGAGAACCAATGTTAATTATGGGAGCATTGGGTTCAGAGGTTCCACGGTGAGGGTCTGAAGTTTCAACCAGAGGGTGAGGTGATCTAACCGAGGATTGGTTAGACACTGATTGTTCGGGTTCAGGGTCTGGTTGAATTGGCTCTTGTTGGTCAGGGACAGGGTGAGCTTGTTGAACTAGGGGGTCTGCCTCTTGGATAGGATTGGCCAAGATAGGTTCATCTAGGTCAACTAGACGTTCAGGTCTAGGGCCAGGATATTGCCTAGGGCTTGGACAGGTAAGATAATATTCCTCTAAGGCAGACACTTTTTCTTTTCTAACCTCCATGAATTTTCTATTAGATTCAGAGTTATTGGAGGGAGAAGAATCAGCAACATTGATTGGAAAGGATACAGGGGTGAAGGCTGTTGAAGAGTCTGTATCCGTGGTTCTGGCAGCAGGACGTGCTGATGCTCTGGGAGCAGAGTGATCAGACGGTCTGGGTTGTGGTTCTGTTTGGTTGGGCTCGGGTTGGTCATGGATGATGGGTTCAGAAGATAAGGGGTCGTATGGAATGGTAAGGAGAGAGGTTGGATCTTCTGACCTAGAGGTTTGGGTCTGAAGCAAATTCCAGAGAGGTGCTTCAGTAGGAGAAGGTTGAAAGAAGGAAGATCTTGGGGAATGTGGTGGAGTGGTGGTTTGTGCGGCTGGCTGGGATTCAGGAATAGGAGTGAGGGGATTTGAGGAGTGTTGAAGTAAGGCAGAAATAGGAAGTGCATCAAATAAGTTCAAATCATCATCAGAAGCAAGTGCAGGCTTACTTGAATGTGCTGATGATCGAGTCACTCTGGCAGGAGCTTCAGTCCTTCTGACCACTGCAGCAGCTGGTTCCACCCGAGTAGGCTTCACCACAATTCTGACCTTCTTCTGCTTCTTCTTTGGAGGACCATCCTCACTATCATCACCATCATCATCATCAGGCTTGCTCTTCGGCTTCTTGACCAGAGGGACATCAGATTCCTCAGAGGATTCCTCCAGAACCATCTTCCTCTTGGTTTTCTTCTTGGGAGGAGAAGGAAACTCTGGTGCTGGTGGAAGTCTGCTGACAAAATCATCAAGGTCAATCTCGAATCCTTGAGCCCTGAGGTCTTCAACATAGCATCTGATGGCGTCAGGATGGTCTGCTTGAGTCCACAGAGGGTAGTCATTTAGAGGCATTCTTCTTCCTCTGATCTCAGAAGATGTGTCTTCATGAGCAGGAGCAATCTTCTTCTGGATTAAGCCCATTTTCTTCAGAGAGTTGGCAGTGAAGACATCACTGACAATTGTGCTCAAGTCCTCTGTGCAACCAGCATTGATCAAATCTTGCACCAAGTTGCTTTCAATGAGAAAGTCTGAGAGCAGCCTCCCAAAAGGGATATATTTGATTGCAGACTTGATGGAGGCGGTGGTGCGAGACTTCCGGATGCATTCCTTCAAATAGGAGAACAGGAAGTAGGGAAGGCAGATCTTCTCCTTGTCTTGAATGAAAAACAGCATCGCCTTCTGATTGAAGTTGATGTAATCTGGAGAACTGCCCTTTGGTCGCTGATTGATGCAGTTGAGCAGGATCTTGTGCCAGATTCTGAGTTTGGGGTGAAGGTCCATCACCTTGTAACTCGTCTTGCCCGGTTTGAAGGTGGTGTACAGGGCCTTGTTGACGATGTCCTTGGTGCTGGGTTTCAGCTTCGATTCCGTCAGTTGGAACCGATACCCATAAGCAGTTTCTGCTCCTAGCAGATTCACGAATGACTTCTCCGTGATGATGATCTTCCTGCCAAGAATGTGAGAGACCACCTGAGTGTCATCGCAGTCTGCGTGCTTCCAGAATTCCTTGACCAATTTCTCATACACCGGTCCTCGAAGTCGATTGAAGTAGTTTCCCCAACCTTGAGCTTGGACTTCAGGACGAAGATCAAACCCATTTGCAGCCAAGTTATCGAGGTTGAATCTCCATTCTGCCAGGACTTGGAGTTCCTCAGGAGGAAATACACAGTGAACGGCACAGCCCCGTTCTGCAATAGGAACAATCTCCTCTTGAGCTTGATCTTGTTCTTGTGCTGGGTTCTCAGAGCCCCTTTGACCCGTTGCCAAACCGACTACCATGTGAGGGAACTGAGGTGCATCTGCAGTAGATCTTCTGGTTTGTCTCACCATTTTGAAGAGGTTGAAGGTTTGAGGTAGAAGATGAAGTTTGAAGGATGAAGAGAGATCGAGAGAGAAATCAAGAAGGAGGCGGTTTTGAAAAGCAGAGAGTGCGAGAGTGAAAACCGGAAGTGAACGAGAACGTGTGTGTATAGTGGGTTTTATCAAATAACCGTTGTTGATTCAAAAAGCACTTTAAGATCAACGGTTGAAAATTAAAGATAGATAGTAACAGTAAAATACACAATCACACACATGAGATAAGCATATCTACACGCAATCATAACAGACTGTCACACGGGCACAAGGAACTATGCATCAGAAATTCTGACGCACGTGTTGTTGTCTCAGCTTCAGAGTCAGTGCCAGTGGGCACACACACTCTGATTGAGTTACCTTCTGGACTAGACATCTTCTGATCAAGAAGTATCATAGTCAGAGGTTCTGATCCATCTTCACTCTGGACAAAAGTCCATGTTTAGATTTTTCAGAATAAAATTAAATCTATCTTCAGCTAAGGGCTTTGTAAAGATGTCTGCCCATTGATGGTCAGTATCAACAAACTTCAGAAGAAGTACGCCCTTCTGTACATAATCTCTAATAAAATGATACTTTACCTCAATGTGCTTTGCCCTTGAATGCAAGATAGGATTCTTACTCAATGAGATTGCAGCAGTGTTATCACAATAGATTGGGATATTGCTCTCAAGGATCTGATAATCCTCCAGCTGATGTTTCATCCAGAGCATCTGAGTGCTGCATATTGCTGCTGAGATATATTCTGCCTCTGCAGTTGATAGTGCAATGGTTGATTGCCTCTTGCTTGCCCATGAGACTAGATTGCTTCCCAGAAATTGACAATTTCCAGAAGTACTTTTTCTCTCTGTTCTATCTCCAGCATAATCAGCATCACAATAACCTGAAAGCTTATACTCTGATGTTTTCTTATACATCAAGCCAAGGTTAGTGGTGCCTTTCAGATACCTTAGGATCCTCTTAACAGCAGTTAAGTGGGTTTCCCTTGGATCTGATTGGAAACGAGCACATAAGTGAACACTAAATAATATGTCTGGCCTAGATGCAGTTAAGTATAGAAGTGAACCTATCATTCCACGATAGAGCTTCTGACATACTTTACCACTTTTATCTTCTTTCTCCAGAATGCATGTAGGATGCATTGGAGTCTTGGCCACTGTAGATTCCAGCATATTGAACTTCTTCAGAAGTTCTTTAGTATACTTGCTCTGATGGATATATGTTCCTTCTGGTGTTTGATCAACTTGTATTCCCAGAAAGTACTTTAATTCTCCCATCATACTCATCTCAAATTCAGCCTTCATCATCTCAGAAAATTCTTTGCATAGAGATTGATTAGCAGAACCAAATATAATATCATCAACATAAATTTGCACAATTAAGATATCATCTTTATAAGTCTTGCAAAAGAGAGTTGTATCTACTTTACCCCTTACAAACTCATTCTCCAGAAGGAATGAGCTAAGTCTCTCATACCATGCTCTGGGAGCTTGCTTCAGACCGTAGAGTGATTTCTTCAATTTGAACACATGGTCTGGTTTCTTTTCATCTTCAAAACCTGGGGGTTGATGAACATAGACTTCCTCTGAGATATAACCATTTAGGAAGGCACTCTTTACGTCCATCTGATGTAGAACTATGTTGTGATTTACTGAGAAAGAGATCAATAGTCTGATTGCCTCCAGTCTTGCTACCGGAGCAAATGTTTCAGTGTAGTCTATTCCTTCTTGCTGGCTGTAGCCTTGAGCAACTAGCCTTGCCTTGTTTCTGACTACATCTCCTTTCTCATTTAGCTTGTTTCTGAATACCCATTTCGTTCCAATAACATGGACATTCTCAGGCTTCTTCACTAAGCTCCAAACATCGTTCTTGGAAAATTGATTCAATTCTTCTTCCATGGCCAGAATCCAATCCTTGTCCTGAAGAGCTTCATCTATGGACTTGGGTTCAATTAAGGACACCAATCCTTTCAGACTCAGCAAGGTCTCTTCAGAGGGTCTGAAGGCAGATCTGGTTCTGACTGGTTCATCTTTGTTGCCCAGAATCAATTCCTTAGGATGAGCTGCAGTGATTCTGCTCTTCTTCAGAGTTTGTGAGTTAGAGGGACCAGCTTCTTCCTCTGGTTCATCTTCCTCTGGCTCAACTTCCTCTGGAGCTTTGCCTTTGTCAGAAACATTAATGCTTAAATCTGCAAACTTTTCAACTAGCTTTGACTGGTCAGAGTCAAGCTTATCATCAAATCTAACATGAATAGATTCTTCAATAGTCTTAGCATCAGTATTATAAAATCTAAACCCTTTAGATCTATCAGAATAACCAAGTAATAGACACTTAGAAGACTTAGCATCAAATTTATGCAATCTATCCTTAGTATTGAGAACATAACAAACACAGCCAAAAGGATGAAAATAAGAAATGTTGGGTTTTATGTTCTTCCACAATTCATAAGGAGTCTTATTCAGAATTGGTCTCACAGAGATTCTGTTCTGAATGTAACATGCTGTATTTACTGCCTCTGCCCAAAAGTGCTTAGCCATGCCAGTTTCTTGGAGCATGGTTCTAGCCATCTCCTGAAGAGTTCTGTTCTTCCTCTCAACAACACCATTTTGTTGAGGAGTTCTGGGACAAGAGAAATCATGTGCAATTCCATAGGAATCAAACAGACTCTCAAACTTGTCATTCTCAAACTCTCCACCATGGTCACTTCTGACACGCACAATCCTACAAGCCTTCTCGTTTTGCACTTGAGCAATGAAGGTAGAGAACACAGCATGAGACTCATCCTTGCGGGTTAGAAACTTTACCCATGTCCAGCGGCTATAGTCATCAACGATAACCATCCCATATCTCTTGCCACCTATAGACTCAGTTTTCACTGGTCCAAACAGGTCGATATGCAGAAGTTCTAACGGGCTTGAGGTTGAGACAACATTCTTTGCCTTGAAAGGGACTTTTGTGAATTTGCCTTTCTGACATGCTTCACAAAGAGCGTCTGAAGCGAACTTCAGATTGGGTAAGCCCCTGACAAGGTTTAGCTTGCTCAGCTGAGAAATCTTTCTCATACTGGCATGCCCTAACCGTCTATGCCATACCCACTGCTCTTCATTAACAGACAGAAGGCACTTCACATTCTGAGCCTCCAACTCAGATAATCTGATCTTATAAATGTTGTTCTTCCTCTTGCTGTTAAACAGAACAGAGCCATCGATCTGACTTACAGCCCGGCAGGACTTTTGATTGAATATAACATCATAACCCTTGTCAGCTAATTGACTTATAGACAATAAGTTATGTGTTAAGCCATCTACCAATAAAACATTATGAATGCATGGACTACTATCTACACAAATAGTGCCAGTACCAATAATTTTACCTTTTCATTTCCTCCGAAGCCAACTTCGCCTCCAGGCTTAAGTTTCAGCTCTCGGAACATACGCTTTTCTCCCGTCATGTGACGCGAGCATCCACTGTCCAGATACCATGATTGGTGTTTCAGTGGAGCTATCAAGGATATCTGCAACATAGATAATCTTGTCCTTAGGTACCCACTTTCTGGGTCCTCTTTTGTTAGTTACCCCAGAGGTTCTGATCACCTTGGGTGTCTCAACATAATATTTTAAAGAAATATTTGCATGATATTTAGTCATAGAGAAAGATCCCTTTTTAAGAGGGTTTTTAGCAACTTTAGCAGGTACAGGATCAGGCAATATGGTACCAGAGGGAACAAAGCATTCATACAAGGATTTAGCTTTAGACACAGAAGGCTCATTTCTAATTGGTTTAGAATAGCCAATGCCATGCATTCCATTTCTGCTTACGCCATAGATCATTGAAGCCATTAAGCTTCTATCCACGCTTTTAGCTAGGAATCTTTGAAAAGACTTTTCATACTTAGATTCATTTCTACAATCAGAGGCATCACAGGTGTAACACCCCGATTTCCAGGTGTCACTTTAGTAACCAAAAATAGACTTTACGCTGAAAACAGGTAATTTTTTTTGTTTGATACCTTTTAAATCAAGCAATAGAAAATAAAGACAAAACCCAACCAACACACAAATATATACACATGTACAGCCTCAGCTGCACTCCCATGTCACGCGCACTCGCAGTGACTCCAAAGTAGTGTGCCCGTAGGCAAATAGTTACAGATCCAGAAGTGTGAGTGAAAAGGTTATAATTACAATCCACTGGGAGAAAGTCGGCCTCAAAATGGCCTAAGCAAAGACTCCTATAGTCCGACTGACTCACTGTGATCCCTCAATAAGAGAACCACACAAAAGCCATGCGTCGGGAACCTACCCCGTCCCAAAAGCAAAACGAATCAGAGCTCTACACAAATATGACGCCTGCCTAACTCTACCAACCCATAACTGCTCACACATCCGAGTCCTCGGCGAACTGAAGACGGCAAGTTGAAGCTCAGCTCCATGCGTCGTAGAACTTCTTTCGTCAGATGTTCACACTCGTCAGTCCGGTCCTCCATGACCCTTCCCCGGTACGTCGCTCGATGACCCACAACATCGATCACCCAAGCGGTGGGGGCATCCCGATCCACAAGCTCATATCTGATCCCCCCCGAGGGAGAGACCATCGAACACCAGTCGGCCATCGACATCTGGCAGCAGGCCGACCGCCCAAACACAAACATACAAACAAAGCCAAGGCGCTAGGGTCAACTCACAGCAATAAGTAGATATACACTCAACATGTGATATGGGGTATAGATATATGTTGATATATATACATATAAACAATCCTAGCATGTTATGGCTCTAACATTGCTTCAATAAACAAACAACACACAATCTCAGTCAGCATGAATGTATGCGTGAAATGCACAATATGTATCCGGATTTGTGACGCGTTCCCGTTCGCCACAAGTGAAGCATTTTCACTATGGATGGACCATTCCCGTTATCCATCCTGGATGAAATCCATCCTGGATGAACCATTCCCGTTATTCATCCTTGGTGAACCATTCCCGTTATTCACCGAATGATGAACCATTCCCGTTATTCATCATTAATGCAAGGTGAACCATTCCCGTTATTCACCATGATATGCACAGGTGAACCATTCCCGTTATTCACCCGATTGAATGCAACGTGGTTAGCCAAACAACGAATCGTCCTTACCACGAAAGTGTTTAGCTCACAACCCAATCTCAACAAACCCATGAGTTAGTGTCGGTCAATACAACACAACTCGGAGTAAGTGTCGGTCAATACAACACAACTCCATCCACAGAATACACAAGGGTCTAGTGTCGGTCAATACAACACAGCCCAAACAACAAGAGCACTAGGTGTCGGTCAATACAACACGGCTCCACAACAATCCCCAAGAGTACTAGAGTACTCAGTGACTTTCAATCATCACCATAGCTCACCTTAGTGGCTTCCCCCAATTCCGATAACTCTCCAAACCCACAACAAAGTCGACTTTTCCCCGTCTTTCGTAAATATTTTCCCCTTCAGTTCTCCTATGCTTAAACGTTAATAAAAATTGTTTCAATTCGAATTAGTCAAGTTATGAGTTTATTTCTCAAAGTCTAAGTTTCCCAAGTCTTTAGTTTTTCAAAGCTCTATCATTCTAAGTTTTCAAAGATCAACCACCCAAAATACATTTCCCGGGGAAAGTCTAAGAATTCCAACATATGGCTAAGTCTCAAACCCCACATTTGGACTTGCCTAGGGTTGTTCATCCAACCCGAAATATCAAAGATCACCAGATCAATGAATCTCCACTCCGAAATTGCGTCAAAACGCTCAATCCAACAAAAGCACAACATCACAAGTATGGAAAAGCATCATAACATCAACTCATCATCAAAAACAACATCAGATAAAACATAAGTCGAATTTATCGACGCCTATCATGCAGTCATAGCTAATATATAGTAAGTTGCCCTAACCTCGAGCTGATCCAGCTTCGCAAATCAAATCTCCTTCACAGGAATGCCTTGAAACTTCCAAAGTTCCTTCAACTGAACCTCGGAGGAAAAACAAAGCAGAATCCACACAAAATCGATTAGTTCGATCGCAATACAATACATAAACGATAGACAAAGCATCAAAGCTTCAGAATACGACAAACAGGTACGAAAGGACAAGTTTTCGAAAACGAAAAACTCCCCTCCCCTTAGGAAAAACCCACGGCCAAAAGGAGAAAAGGGCTTCGGCTCTTTTTCTTCGATCAAATCAGTTTACAAGGTAGTTTTAGGGTAAAACTAAGGCAAAGAAACTGTCAGAACAATTTTCGGACAATCGGGCCGAAATACGACTACGCAGGGGCATTTTGGTCCAAAATAAAGGCTCAAAACTTCAAAGTTATCAGTTCTGAAAACAAATTTGACAGCAACGATCCTCATGATATCCGTGACAACAAATCCTAAAGGCACGAAGTCATATTAAGTCTTTTCGACAATAAAGTTTCGAAATGTGAGACAAAAAGAGTTTTGAGTCAATTTTTCAGATCCTGGACAACTGAATCGCAATCAGAGTTTACTGACAGAGGTTTTAGACTCAGGGGAACATAAGGAACATAACCCAAGCGAGAAATCAGAGAAATCGGACAATTTTAGAAAAAGCTCAAAACTTAGAGCACAGAAACGACTTCAGAAACTCAGCAGAAACAGAAATCAGAGGCAGGATTCATGATAGTTACCTCGATACCTAGAAGTAGGGACGAACTGCACGAAGATTGGTCAAGTTTTCGCGGAAATCCCCTCCCCCCTTGCTCCCCACGAAATCAGCCACAAATGGAAAGAAAATGAGAGGATTTTGCTTTTTCGCGCTATTTATAGGCGGGTGAAATCGCGGGAAAATGAAAATTTCGCGATTCCGATTTTTGCAGCACGATCACCGAGAAATTCTAAGAGAGATTCTGGCGTCGGAATTCCAGAACTCAAAACAAATATCTAGGATTTGGGAAAAACGATATCGAAAAACTCAAAAGCGGTGTCGGTTAATCTGCCCCGAAAAACTACTTTTTGCTGTGATGCTCAAACGACAAAACTTCCAACTGAAGAAAGATTGGAAACGTCGAAACAAGTCTGGCAACGCGAACGGAATCTTCGTTAGAAGTCCCGAATAGAAAAAGTATTCATCCATTGCTCGAAAATAGGGTTTCGAAGCAAAGAAATTAGCGTCGGCGGACATCCGAAAAGTGAAACCTATCGTGCGTACAGTCCAGAGTTCCGAAATGAAACGCTGGTCGATGGAAAAATAAAAAGAATCTTTAAATTTTCCGAGAGTTCGAAATCTCACTCAAAACGTTGCTTTAAGAGCGAAATAGCCTATTCTGGACACGCTTGCCATAAGGCAGGTGTGCAGACGACTCGCACTAACTCCGAAAACAGCTACGCAACATTCCTCAAGCAATTCCTGAACTTTCTTCTTCATTAATCTTTCTCAAATGTCAAACTCCTGTCACGCTTACACTATTTCTACGTGTGAGTCGGAAACTTAACTTGTTCTGAAAATCCAGGTCTTACAATACTCCCCTCCAAAAAGAAAGTTTCGTCCTCGAAACTCAGAGCTCTGCAAAAAGTTCGGAATACAGTTCCTTGATCTTATCTTCCAATTCCCATGTAGTAGTGCCTGTGTCATTGTTCCTCAAAATCTTTACTTAAGCAATCTGCCTTCCCCTTAACTGTTTCACTCTTCTATCCCCACTGCTAACTATCGGCGTCTCAAAAGACAAAACATCATTCAACCTCATGTCGTCTGACTCGATTACTTGCGTCGGACCTCTGCTTGAAATGATACCGGTTGGCATTCCGTGCAGTCGCACAACCTTAGCCACTTACTTCTTTACTTTCGGTCGTCCGGAATTCTTCTTAAACTCAGTGCCTCTCTGTCATCTCAAAGTAGATACTCAACTTGTCCTCGTGATCTTCATCTACAGTCCATCACTTGTTCGTTCGATAACTCTTAGACGAAACATTGCGTTGGAATCTAATAGTCCATTAACGTCACATCCAACTTCGTAACTATCATCACTCGCACAATGAAATCAATCTCCTACTTAGTCACCATTCGAATTAAAAATCGACTTATGTCCTTATTTCTTGTCCTTCACTAATCTTATCCCCTTCAACATCAAGTTACCAACAACTTATAAGATAATCCTCTTCTTAATATCTAACAATCCATTATTATCGTCTTCTTCCTTAGAACTTCCCTCACTCAAACCTATTTACACTTACTGAAATCCCTAACACTTCGCATAAATCGAGACTTATCCTCTAGTAGATTACATCATAACTATACCTCAAGGGACTTAACTAGCCATCTTATCATCCGATCCTTCAACATTCTGGGATTTAACTCTATCGTAACCGCTAACACCACTAAATCTCGTATGTGTACATGAATCTCAGCTCACTAGGTCAACCTTAGCCCTAGGATTCTCATTCAACCTTAGTAAAATTCACTTGTTAACCGTAATATGCATCATCAAAATCCATAACAAAGTTTCATCCACTCTTAAGCTCTAAGAAACTTGTCCAAACATAACAACTTCAAGTATTCATCTTAACACCAACACCCTCCTTTTGGGACTCAACCACCATCTCGTCAATCAACTTCTTAATCTCCCAATCAAATTCTGACAAACTTTGAGTCCTTCACACCTTAGACAGACATTCATAGATTTAAAACCTAAACCTTCTCCAAGTTTGGTCCTCTAATGTCCTTTAATCCTTCAATACTTCTTAAATGAATATCCGTTTCTTAAAAACTATAACTCCTTCACTTACCCAAACGACCTGACCAGTGTCGTCATGCTTTCACATCCACAACTTATTATGCTAACATCATTCAAATCATATCACATGGCTCATTATGTCTGCAACCTCATGATCAACATCAATCGATCACCAACTTATAACCAACCTTATGACCCTACACAACCCAAGATTCATTTACTTCAAGATCACTCTTATATTATACCTCAATGGTCTTAACCCGAAACCCATCTCCAGGTCTTCATTCTTCTAAGATTCAACTCCTATTGTCACAGCTACAACTGTAAGATCTCTTACTCGTATGCGATTCTCGACTCTCAAGATTCAATCTTAACCCTAAGATTTCAATCCAACTTAGTAAATCTCACTTAGTAATCTCAGCATATTTCCTTGGAATCCATATCACCAACCTCAAGTATTCAACTTATGCTAAAACTTTCTTTCTCCAACTTAATCATTAATTCAACACTTTTCAAGCGAAAATTCATCTCTTAAGACTATAATGTCTCCACATATTAATCCAACGCTTAGCAAAACTTATTCCTCGAACTCGACTATAACAATCTAGTTCAGAGTTAATTCTTCTCAATCTCGCTACCATCAAACAATCATCTATAACCGGATATTAAATCCAACCTATCTAATCTCTAATAATCCCACGTCAGAAATCACATAACCTATGACTTCATAACTTCCGAGAAAATACTTAAAGATTTTCCAACATCAATTCTATTGGCTTAGTCTACCTCTACTTGGAGTAATCACACGAACTAACCAATCAATGTCTATACGAAAATCATCAACTTCCAAAGGTTCAAATCTTAATCTTGTACAATCAAATGCTTAACACGAACTTTCCTCCCAAATCCGACTAATCCTCAATCAATTCAAATTCATCTTACACATCCTTCTATCAAGGTCCATTATCAGCTGTGATTCCGAATATCACCCCCTCAATATTAGGTTGATCAGGCCTAATACATCGAAGGTGGAAATTTAGAAAAACCCACTGGAACAGACAATGAGTTCCTGACATCCAGTAACCACAAATATCCTGATATCAAGTTCCTAACGATTCTGCTACGGAACCACACACCCTCAATCCATGTAAAAGATTAATCCTTCCTCGTCAATTGAGTCAAAGGTCCAACAATCTTGGCAAATCCCTCAATGAAGCGTCTATAATATCCAGCTAAATCCACAGAACTTCTGATCTCTGTCACCATCTTCGGTTGCTCCCAAGCCAAAACAGTCTCCACTTTCGCCGGATCCACAGCTATGCCCTCCTTCGAGATAGCATGGCCTAAGAAATTGACTTCCTCCAACCAGAATTCACACTTGGAAGGGTTCTCATACAGCTTTTTCTCTCTCAACAATTGTAAAACTTGGCGCAAATGTCCTTCATGTTTATTCGCGTCCTTCGAATAGATCAATATGTCCTCAATAAACACCACCACACGCCGATCTAAGAACTCCTGAAAGATGCGGTTCATGTAATCCATGAAAACAGCAGGTACATTCGTCACTCCAAACGGCATCACTAGGTACTCGTAGTGTCCTTAACGTGTCCTGAAAGCAGTCTTCGGTATATCCTCAATCTTCACTCTGATCCGACGATAGCCTGACCTCAAATCTATCCTGGAAAATACGGTAGCCCCTCGTAGTTGGTCCATCAAATCATCTATCCTTGGCAACGGGTATCTGTTCTTGATCGTCGCCTTGTTCAATTGTCGATAATCCACCCACGATCTCGACCTTCCGTCCTTCTTCTTGACTAACAACACTGGCGCTCCCCACGGTGAAACACTCGGTCGAATGAATCCCTTTTGCCGAAAGATCCTCTAACGACTCCGCTTCAAAACTAAACGCCCTAAAATCCTACGATTCGTACCCATAAGGAATTTCCCTGAGATCCTAGCTTCCTTATCAACGCCTCGGTAAAACAACTCCCTAGCTCCGCGTGCTATTCTAGATCTCGTGTAACCTCTATAGTTAAATCACGAGCAACTTCGAATAAGGTCCTACTAGGGATAATAATCATAGGATCATAGTCTAAGTAGTAAATACAAGTTAGGCGCGTCACACTCGCTTGAATATAAAAGAGTAAGTTATTCTAGAATACGAGAACAGTTAAAATATTACCATCGTTCCCACGTTCTTCCTCGTTCGACTCCTCAACTCTTGCTCCTCCCTTGATATGAATCCTTTCCTCTGTAGCAAGTTGTTTTCCTTTCCCAACATTCCCTGATGATTCGCCCCTGAGTGCCTTGCAATCTTGGGAGAAATGTCCCGGTTGGTTGCAATTGAAGCATAGACTTTCTTTGGTCTTGCAGTTCACAGCTAGATGCCCCTCTCGGTTACACTTGAAGCATCTCCGTCCAATCACTGAGCATTTGTTAGCAAAATGCCCAAACTTTCTGCAACGAGTACATGTCACTCCTTTGTCACCAACTGGCTTCCCCCCCAGTATCAGCAGTCGTCGGTTTGTACTCTCTTGAGATAAGATTTCTTCCCTCGGAACGCTGATATGGTCCCCACTTATGGTAACTCTTCCTTCCGTTGTAGCCTTGGGAACCTGACCTCATTGGTCCCCCAGCTCCAATTCGGTTCATTCCTCTTTATTGATACATTGTTGTCGCCATCAGTCGTTGATGATGCTCACATGTAGCCTCCGCCATCCGGTTAAGATCCACCATCCTATATCCCATCGAACGTCCGATTAGTACTAACCATACGGTAACACTAGACAAACCACTCAATCCGATTGAGTAGTAACGCAAGCAATTAGAGCGAAAATCGCTCTGCAGACAATCAATTTTCACTCTTTGCAGAGTCACACAACCTAGCACAGAAGACCTATTCCCCAAAGACTCCCGAAAGACTCGACTAAGCTCTGATACCACAATGTAACACCCCGATTTCCAGGTGTCACTTTAGTAACCAAAAATAGACTTTACGCTGAAAACAGGTAATTTTTTTTGTTTGATACCTTTTAAATCAAGCAATAGAAAATAAAGACAAAACCCAACCAACACACAAATATATACACATGTACAGCCTCAGCTGCACTCCCATGTCACGCGCACTCGCAGTGACTCCAAAGTAGTGTGCCCGTAGGCAAATAGTTACAGATCCAGAAGTGTGAGTGAAAAGGTTATAATTACAATCCACTGGGAGAAAGTCGGCCTCAAAATGGCCTAAGCAAAGACTCCTATAGTCCGACTGACTCACTGTGATCCCTCAATAAGAGAACCACACAAAAGCCATGCGTCGGGAACCTACCCCGTCCCAAAAGCAAAACGAATCAGAGCTCTACACAAATATGACGCCTGCCTAACTCTACCAACCCATAACTGCTCACACATCCGAGTCCTCGGCGAACTGAAGACGGCAAGTTGAAGCTCAGCTCCATGCGTCGTAGAACTTCTTTCGTCAGATGTTCACACTCGTCAGTCCGGTCCTCCATGACCCTTCCCCGGTACGTCGCTCGATGACCCACAACATCGATCACCCAAGCGGTGGGGGCATCCCGATCCACAAGCTCATATCTGATCCCCCCCGAGGGAGAGACCATCGAACACCAGTCGGCCATCGACATCTGGCAGCAGGCCGACCGCCCAAACACAAACATACAAACAAAGCCAAGGCGCTAGGGTCAACTCACAGCAATAAGTAGATATACACTCAACATGTGATATGGGGTATAGATATATGTTGATATATATACATATAAACAATCCTAGCATGTTATGGCTCTAACATTGCTTCAATAAACAAACAACACACAATCTCAGTCAGCATGAATGTATGCGTGAAATGCACAATATGTATCCGGATTTGTGACGCGTTCCCGTTCGCCACAAGTGAAGCATTTTCACTATGGATGGACCATTCCCGTTATCCATCCTGGATGAAATCCATCCTGGATGAACCATTCCCGTTATTCATCCTTGGTGAACCATTCCCGTTATTCACCGAATGATGAACCATTCCCGTTATTCATCATTAATGCAAGGTGAACCATTCCCGTTATTCACCATGATATGCACAGGTGAACCATTCCCGTTATTCACCCGATTGAATGCAACGTGGTTAGCCAAACAACGAATCGTCCTTACCACGAAAGTGTTTAGCTCACAACCCAATCTCAACAAACCCATGAGTTAGTGTCGGTCAATACAACACAACTCGGAGTAAGTGTCGGTCAATACAACACAACTCCATCCACAGAATACACAAGGGTCTAGTGTCGGTCAATACAACACAGCCCAAACAACAAGAGCACTAGGTGTCGGTCAATACAACACGGCTCCACAACAATCCCCAAGAGTACTAGAGTACTCAGTGACTTTCAATCATCACCATAGCTCACCTTAGTGGCTTCCCCCAATTCCGATAACTCTCCAAACCCACAACAAAGTCGACTTTTCCCCGTCTTTCGTAAATATTTTCCCCTTCAGTTCTCCTATGCTTAAACGTTAATAAAAATTGTTTCAATTCGAATTAGTCAAGTTATGAGTTTATTTCTCAAAGTCTAAGTTTCCCAAGTCTTTAGTTTTTCAAAGCTCTATCATTCTAAGTTTTCAAAGATCAACCACCCAAAATACATTTCCCGGGGAAAGTCTAAGAATTCCAACATATGGCTAAGTCTCAAACCCCACATTTGGACTTGCCTAGGGTTGTTCATCCAACCCGAAATATCAAAGATCACCAGATCAATGAATCTCCACTCCGAAATTGCGTCAAAACGCTCAATCCAACAAAAGCACAACATCACAAGTATGGAAAAGCATCATAACATCAACTCATCATCAAAAACAACATCAGATAAAACATAAGTCGAATTTATCGACGCCTATCATGCAGTCATAGCTAATATATAGTAAGTTGCCCTAACCTCGAGCTGATCCAGCTTCGCAAATCAAATCTCCTTCACAGGAATGCCTTGAAACTTCCAAAGTTCCTTCAACTGAACCTCGGAGGAAAAACAAAGCAGAATCCACACAAAATCGATTAGTTCGATCGCAATACAATACATAAACGATAGACAAAGCATCAAAGCTTCAGAATACGACAAACAGGTACGAAAGGACAAGTTTTCGAAAACGAAAAACTCCCCTCCCCTTAGGAAAAACCCACGGCCAAAAGGAGAAAAGGGCTTCGGCTCTTTTTCTTCGATCAAATCAGTTTACAAGGTAGTTTTAGGGTAAAACTAAGGCAAAGAAACTGTCAGAACAATTTTCGGACAATCGGGCCGAAATACGACTACGCAGGGGCATTTTGGTCCAAAATAAAGGCTCAAAACTTCAAAGTTATCAGTTCTGAAAACAAATTTGACAGCAACGATCCTCATGATATCCGTGACAACAAATCCTAAAGGCACGAAGTCATATTAAGTCTTTTCGACAATAAAGTTTCGAAATGTGAGACAAAAAGAGTTTTGAGTCAATTTTTCAGATCCTGGACAACTGAATCGCAATCAGAGTTTACTGACAGAGGTTTTAGACTCAGGGGAACATAAGGAACATAACCCAAGCGAGAAATCAGAGAAATCGGACAATTTTAGAAAAAGCTCAAAACTTAGAGCACAGAAACGACTTCAGAAACTCAGCAGAAACAGAAATCAGAGGCAGGATTCATGATAGTTACCTCGATACCTAGAAGTAGGGACGAACTGCACGAAGATTGGTCAAGTTTTCGCGGAAATCCCCTCCCCCCTTGCTCCCCACGAAATCAGCCACAAATGGAAAGAAAATGAGAGGATTTTGCTTTTTCGCGCTATTTATAGGCGGGTGAAATCGCGGGAAAATGAAAATTTCGCGATTCCGATTTTTGCAGCACGATCACCGAGAAATTCTAAGAGAGATTCTGGCGTCGGAATTCCAGAACTCAAAACAAATATCTAGGATTTGGGAAAAACGATATCGAAAAACTCAAAAGCGGTGTCGGTTAATCTGCCCCGAAAAACTACTTTTTGCTGTGATGCTCAAACGACAAAACTTCCAACTGAAGAAAGATTGGAAACGTCGAAACAAGTCTGGCAACGCGAACGGAATCTTCGTTAGAAGTCCCGAATAGAAAAAGTATTCATCCATTGCTCGAAAATAGGGTTTCGAAGCAAAGAAATTAGCGTCGGCGGACATCCGAAAAGTGAAACCTATCGTGCGTACAGTCCAGAGTTCCGAAATGAAACGCTGGTCGATGGAAAAATAAAAAGAATCTTTAAATTTTCCGAGAGTTCGAAATCTCACTCAAAACGTTGCTTTAAGAGCGAAATAGCCTATTCTGGACACGCTTGCCATAAGGCAGGTGTGCAGACGACTCGCACTAACTCCGAAAACAGCTACGCAACATTCCTCAAGCAATTCCTGAACTTTCTTCTTCATTAATCTTTCTCAAATGTCAAACTCCTGTCACGCTTACACTATTTCTACGTGTGAGTCGGAAACTTAACTTGTTCTGAAAATCCAGGTCTTACAACAGGCAACAATTTCTTCTAACTTAGCAATCTGGTTCTTAAGCACAGAGTTAGAATTTACCAAAGCATGATTTTCATTTTTCAAATCGGAAATGATTTTCTCATGTTCAGAAGGAGTCTTGGAGACAGCAGATAAGTTCTTTTTCAACTTTTTATGCTGAGACAATAAAGAGTTATACTTATCCATGATATCAGACAAAGCATGTTTCAGTTCAGAGGTAGAGAAAGAAGCAAATACCTCATTTTCATCGTCTGAGTTAGGATCTCCTTCTGATTCTGAGTCAGAGTCAACAGCTTCCTTTGACTCTGCTCCTTTGTCTTTGATAATGGCCATGAGTCCTTGGACTTCACCATCAGAGTCAACATCCTCTGACTCTGATTCATCAAATGTCACCATCAGACTCTTCTTGGTCTTGAAGTGCTTCTTTGGCTTCTTGTCCTTCTTCAATTTTGGACAGTCACTTTTGTAGTGCCCTGATTCTTTGCACTCAAAGCAAGTGACTTCCTTGATTGATGACTTCTTCTGACCTGAGGATTCAGACTTTCCTCTTGCCTTTCCAGAGCCTTTGAACTTGCTCTGCCTGTGCTTCCAGATGCGGTTGAGTCTCTTGGAGATCAGAGTCAGCTCATCTTCATCAGAATCTTCTGATGCTTCTTCAGATTCTTCTTCTTCAGCTTGGAGAGCCTTTGACTTCTCAACTTTAGCCTTTTCAGATTTGGATTTCAAGGCTATGGACTTTTTCCTTAGATCTTGCATCTCTGAGCGCTTCAGCTCATGGCATTTCAAAATGCTGATGAGTTCTTCTAAACTCATATTCTCAACATCTCTCGTGAGCTCTATTGAAGTCACCAAAGGCATCCAACTTTCAGGAAGACACCTGATGACCCTTATGACATGATCTTTTGTTGTGTAGCTCTTGTTGAGAGGTCGTATGCCAGCTACAAGCAATTGAAATCTGGAGAACATTTCTTCAATGGACTCATTTGGCTCCATGATGAAGGATTCATACTTTTGGATCAAAGACAATGCCTTTGATTCTTTGACTTTCTTGTTTCCTTCATGAGACATCTTCAGAGAATCAAAAATGCCTTTAGCAAACTCACGATCTGTAATCTTCTGGTACTCCTCATAGGAAATAACACTTAGAAGAATTGCTCTTGCTTTGTGATGTTGTGAGTACAGCTTCTTTTGATCTGCAGTCATCTATGACCTTGGGATCTTCTTGCCATCTGCATCAACTGGACGCTCATAGCCATCCACAATAATATCCCAGAGATCTGCATCGAAACCCAGAAAGAAACTTTCCAGTCTATCTTTCCAATATTCGAACCTTTGACCATCGAACATAGGAGGCTTTGCGTTGTAACCATCTCTTTGAGTTTCACTGGTGGTGGCAGCCATTGTTTTTCACACCGGCCCGGATCACTGAACACTGTTAGGTGTGGTAATCAGAACTTGCGCTCTGATACCAATTGAAGGTATGAAAAACGGTAGAAAGGGGGGGGGGGGTTTGAATAACGTTTTCAGTACAAAACTACCACCTTAAAGATTTTGACAAATCTTTCGAGAACTTAAGTGCTAAAGATAAGAGATAGAAAAGCACACAAGGATTTTATCCTGGTTCACTTGATAAATCACTCAAGCTACTCCAGTCCACCCGTTAAGGTGATTTCTTCCTTCTTAGAATGAAGGCAATCCACTAATCAGGTAAGAGTTACAACTGCACTTGAAACCTACAAGTGACTAACAATTACACTGACTTATCTCACACTAAGATTCACTCTCTTAGTCTTCTCTAGGATCCGATCAACCTTGATCTCCTAAAGGAACTAAACAAACTGTTTATCAAAGAATTGTTTACAAGAGATTTGCTTCTAAAAAGCTAATAGTAAACACAATGAATTTCAGATGAAAGAAAGCTTAGAATATTTTGAATATCTTGCGCGTGTATGTTGCTTCTCGCCGCTTCTTTCAATCTTCAGCCTCTATATATACTCCAAGGATTAGGGTTGAGCGTTGCATGGGAAATGCTACCGTTGGAGGGCAGTTCTGGAAAATCCAGCTTCTGCTGTGGCTGAGAACGTTAGGTAGGTCGTCAGGAAGGTACACTTGCTTTTGTACTTGGATAGCGACTTGACCTTTTAACCTAGGAGACTTCTGATCAGGGGAATACTTCATATTGGAACTTGTGAAGCCGGTTGATCAGAGTCAGAGGGAAAGCACAGATCCTCTGACCATTGTATCTTCTGATTCTGAACTCAGAGGGAAGAACATGGCCTTCAGAGTTTCTTGCTTCTGGACTTCAGAGTTTCCACTATTCAGCTTCTGGATCTTCAGAGTCTTCTGCACCATCAGAACATCTGAACCTTCAGTGTTTCTTGGTTATCAGAACTTCTGGATCTTCAGAGCTTCTAGCGACTGAGTCCACATCAGAGTTTGTATAGCTTCAGAACTTCTGAAGCTTTTCCACTGTTCATACTGAACATGGTGAATGCGAAAGCGTTGCTTGGGTTACCCTTTATACACAGTGCTTCTGATTTGTGTGAGATTGAGTTGAGGTCAGAGCCTGTAAATAGCACACTCAGAAAAACACGTTAGAGTACCACAATTGTTCATATCAAAAGGTTAACTTGTAATCATCAAAACATAGAGTTGTACTACTAGATCAAAACTTGATCTTACACTTATTTCCTTCGATGTTTCCAACCTTTCTTCAGAAGGAAGTTTCCTCATCCGACATCAACTGCAAAATGTAGTTTTGGGGGTTAAATCGATTTATACCGTTATTGGATCGTTTGCTTTAATTCCAAGAAACCTGTTTTGAGTTCTGGAATTCTGTCGCCAGATTCTCACTTATAATTCACAGAGGAATGTACAGAAAAAATCGCAATCGCGAAATTTTCATATTCCCGCGTTTTCCATCTTCTATAAAAAGCATGAAAAAAAATCAAAATCTTCATCACCATTGCCCACCAAACCCGCGAGCTTGAAGGAGGAGAAGGAGAAGAATATTTTCGTCGTTTCTTGACTGATCGTCGCACTGTCAGTTGCTATACGTAGATATCGAGGTATGGATACTACTTCTTACCTCTGATCGTCAATTCTATTTTCTTTTCTACATCTCTTTTTGTGCTCAAAGTTTTGAGCTTTTTGTAAAACTATCCAAATAACTCGATTCTTCTTTCTAAACTTCATCCCTACCATTTATACATCACAAATACTCAGCCGATGTCCGCCGATTCTCGCCGGATCGTTGTAGGTATTCAAAACTGCTCAAATACCCATTTTTATGCTGAGGTTCCGCTTTTTGAATCAAAAACTCTCGAATAAGCTTAGCGTCAGTAGGATTAGTCGTCATAAACTTCGTTAGTAACAACCTCATCAAATTTATTTTCCAAAATTTCAACTTTGAATTTCTGAGTTAAAAACCTTGACCAAATTGTCCCTATTTTAGTTTTTGACCCGATAATTTTTCCGAGCTTTAATTACTCCTAGACACGACCCATGATAACCTAAGAATCAAGTTTGATCGAAGAAAAAGCGTCGGGACACTAAAAATAGTGTCATGGCCGAGAGCACCCTATAGGGGGGGTTTCTCTTTTCGCGAAAACTCGTCTTCTCGTGTTAAGTTATCGTACTCTGGAGCTTATAATGCTTCGTCTAACGTTAGTAAATATTGTTTGGTTAGTTCTGACTTGATTTGGTTGAATTCTGCTATGTTTTTCTCAAAGGTTCGACGGAGGAAATCTTTGGAGCTTTAGGAAAAGTAAGTGGAGAAACACTGTTGTGTGAAGCTAGAAAACCTAGAGGTGAGGGCAAATTACCTTGCTAGTTAATGACTTAGGCGTTGATAATTTCGACTTGTTCATTGTTTATTCTTATGATTGATTATGCGATCTGGAAAATGTTTTCTGAGGCTTAGGTCGTTGTTAATCAATAGAGACGTGTGCCTCCTGTTAAGTTTAAATGCCTCATAACGTTTTTAAAATCTTATTTTGATCATAACAATTTTATAATAGAAGTTTCATTGAATATTTAAGTACTGATAACTGATGACCAATATTTTACCCATTTTACATAGCCTTAATTTGTCATTATTAATGATTATTCGTAATTAATTAACCTTGCTTGACAGTGATTTCTAATATTTGGTCTAATTACGTTTATTCTTATTTTCAGGTATTATTTGACATCAAGGGCATTTTGGAGAATTGAGGAATTAAGATTTAATTGTGCTGGAATGAAGATTGTATTTTAGGAAATATTAAGATTTAATTTCGGAATAAATTAAGTTTGTTATCATTAAGATTCAAACTTATTTAGGTTGTTATTTTAAAACTCTATCTTTAGGATTTATTGTTATCTTTTAGGATTTGATTTTGATTAGGATTTGTGATCTCAGCTCTTATTTAAGGGTTTGTGCTGAGAGAAACAATTACCTTTTACCTTCTGCTTAAAATTCAATATAATTTCATTTTTCAGTAATTATTAGAGCTCTGCTAGGGTTTATGTTTTTATTCCCTGCTTCCTCCAATTTAATTGCTGAATTCGCCCCATCCATGGAAGGCTAACTTCCTTCGAACGAATTCCTTTGCAAAGTATATCGCGCTCTTGAGGTATAATGCTTAATAGAATTCGCCTGATTAGTTTTCTTCATCTCTACTTCTGACTTAGGTTTGCTTAATTCCTTATGATTAGAAATAGAAGATGATGCATGTTCGCTTAGTTCATGTTAGGTCGTAACCGGTTCTTAATCGCTTAGTTTAGGAGTCTGTGAATTAGTTATCGCTTAGTTAATTAATTCTCACGAACTAGGAAACTAATAAAAAGAATTGATCTTTAGATACCCATGATTGAGCAGCGATATACTGATCAAAGGGATTCGTCCGTCTTTACTTGATTATATTAATCTGTTTTTTACTTTCTGCTAGTCTTTTGAAACTGAATCACAACCCCCCCCCCCTGAGTGTGTGCGTTTGTGCGTTTTAATATTGAATCTTTGTTGAACGATAATACTTGGGAAACGACATAGGAGTCACTTCCTAGTTACTACAGTTTTCTTAATTAATTATTTGTATCGGGTACGACCTCGATAAAATTTGGCGCCGTTGCCGAGGATTATCGTCCTTGCCAAAGGTTCAATAGAGTTAGTATTAGTATTAATATTAGTAGTTCAAATTCAATCTCTGGCGTAGGTACTGGATTTGTTGCTGAAGGTAAGGAATAATGATTTTTGAAGGATAATTAGGCTGTAACTTCAAACGGCTGTATCTTTTGCTCCAAAACTCGGAATTCAACATAATTTTTATGCTTTTGGGGTAGAAAAAAATTCCAATTCATCTGAAACGGCTTTGCCGTGAGATCGATTTTTTAAAAACCCAAAAAGAGGCCTTTCGCCAAAAGTTTTTTTTAGGGTTTCGTAAAACAAAAAAAATTACTTTCAATATTTCGGATACTTAGTGTAGCATGACTAGGGCGAATACTGGGTTTTTGCATCCATTTATTTCTGAAATAGATCGAGAATTTCATAGGTTAATTAGAGCACGTAGAGCTTTTGTTACTGATCCTCATTTAAGTGATTCTGATTCTGACAATGATTTTGATTCTGAATTTGTTGCAGTTTCTGAAAACATGGCTGAAGAAGGACCATGAGAGAGAACACTAAGGGAGCTGGCTGCACCTGATTTCACCTACGAAAGCTTGTGTATCCAGTATCCTGAGGATGTACCATGTGTACTCAAAACTGGACTAATCCATTTATTGCCTAAGTTTGGTGGTCTTGCAGGTGAAGATCCTCATATGCACATCAAGGAGTTTCGTACTGTCTTATCCACCATGAAGCCTCCTGAGGTTGACAAAGATCATATCTGTTTGAAGGCTTTCCCTCATCCCCTTTAGGGAACTCCAAAGACCTGGCTGTATAACCTACCTCCTGCATCAATTGCAAGCTGGGACGACCTGAAAAGAATGTTTCTTGAGAAGTTCTTCCCTGCCTCTAGGACAACTTCAATCAGAAAAGACATCTCAGGAATCAGGCAGCTACATAGAGAGACTCTATATGAATATTGGGAAAGATTCAAGACACTATGTGTGAGCTGCCCCCATCACCAGATTTCCGACCAGCTCCTAGTTCAGTATTTCTATGAGGGTCTGCACAACATGGACAGAAATATCATTGATGCTGCTTGTGGAGGCGCATTGAATGACATGACTCCTACTGAAGCCAGGCGTTTGTTTGAGAAGATGGCTGCTAATTCTCAGCAGTTTAACACAAGGAGTAATGATGCTTTTAGAAGTGTTAGTGAGGTTGGGACAGATCCAAGGATGGACAAGCTTGAGAAGAGGATGGAAACCATTGCCACCTTGGTTACTCAATTGGCCATGAACCAGAATAAACCTTCACAACAGGCAAAGGTTTGTGGCATTTGCACTAAAGACCATAATACTGATGTTTGTCCTATTCTGCTGGAACCTGAGAATCCTGAAGCATATGCTGCCAACATTTTCAATAATCGACCTCAGCAAAATTATGATTTGTCATCTAACAGATATAACCCTGGCAGGAGAAATCATCCAAATCTTAGATGGTCTGATCAGTCACAACCTGCCCAAGCACCGTTTCAGAATTATGCTAGACCATGAACCAGATCCTGATCCTGAAAAGGAGACAGAGACCATTGCCACAAGAACCTTCCACGTACAACCACCTTCCATTCCTCTTCCATTCCTTCCGAAAGGTATGCCAAGCAAAAAGAAGGAAGAGGTAGATAAGGGAATCTTGGAGATATTCAAGAAAGTAGAGGTGAACATACCTATACTTGATGCACTCAAGCAAATTCCAAGATATGAGAAGTTTCTGAAAGAATTATGCACTCAGAAAAGGAAGCTGAAAGGAAATGAAAGAGTTCGCATGAGGAGAAACGTTTCTGCAATCATAGGTAAAGCTGGTAAACCTGCTCCTGTTTCTGATGTTCCTGAAAAGTGTGAGGATCCAGGTACGTTTTCTGTTCCTTGTGTCATAGGTGATACTAAATTTGAGAGTGCCATGCTAGATCTAGGAGCTTCAATTAACGTAATGCCTATGTCTATTTTTAAATCTCTTTCACTTGGACCTTTGAAATCTACGGGTGTTGTCATCCAATTAGCAAATAGGAGCACTGCACACCCTGCTGGTTGGGTAGAGGATGTCTTGGTTAGGGTTGGTGAACTTGTTTTCCCTGGTGATTTTTATGTGCTTGAAATGGAAAAAGGATCTTCCCGTAATACAGTTCCTATCATTTTGGGGAGACCATTTTTAAAGACAGCCCGAGCCAAGGTAGATGTTTATGCTGGTACACTGACTATGGAATTCGGTGATATTGTGGTTATGATAAACATTTTTGATGCTATGAAACATCCACCTGAAGACTATTCTATGTTTCATATTGATTTGCTTGATGAACTGCTTGATGATATGCTTGATGAACATGAATCTGATTTCCTACATGATTCTGATTATCCTTCCCTAACTGGGTCATACACTTGTCATACATGTACTACTACTGAAATGTGTGATTCTTGCATTGATCAATCTTTGGACACTGTTGTTGTTGACTCAGATGTTAAGAAATCTAATTGCACTTACTCAGTTGTTGAAGTGTAGGCTACAGAAACTGTATCTGCTGGTTCCACCTGTTTTGCAGGCACCCGTATTGGAGCTTAAGCCCTTGTCAGATAACCTCAAGTACGCTTACTAGGAGGATGATAAGAAGCTCCCTGTCATTGTTTCCTCTCTCCTTCGTGAAAATCAAGAGGAAAAGTTGCTGCAAGTACTAAAGAAACACAAGAAAGCTATTGGTTGGACCTTAGCTGACCTTCCTGGTATTAGTCCATCCATGTGCATGCATAGAATACTCTTGGAAGAAGGAGCGAAGCCAGTAAGACAACCACAAAGGAGACTCAACCCAGTGATACTTGATGTGGTGAAGAAGGAGATCACCAAGCTTCTACAAGCTGGAATTATATATCCGAACTCTGACAGCCCTTGGGTGAGCCCAGTTCAAGTGGTCCCTAAGAAGACAAGACTTACTGTAGTGAAGAATGAGAGAAACGAGCTTATCCCGACTCGAGTACAAAACAGTTGGAGAGTCTGCATTGATTATAGGAGGCTCAATCAAGCAACTAGAAATGATCACTTTCCTTTGCCCTTCATTGATCAAATGCTTGAGCGCTTAGCAGGTAAAAGTCACTACTGTTTTCTTGATGGTTTTTCTGGGTACTTTCAAATTCACATTGCTCCTGAGGACCAAGAGAAGACCACATCCACCTGTCCCTTTGGCACTTTTGCCTATAGGAGGATGCCATTTGGCCTATGCAATGCCCCTGGTACATTCCAGCGGTGCATGGTAAGTATTTTCAGTGATTTCTTAGCGAGTTGCATCGAGGTATTTATGGATGATTTCACTGTTTACGGATCTTCATTTGATACATGTTTAGATAATCTGGATAAAGTTTTGCATAGGTGCATTGAAACTAACCTTGTTTTGAATTATGAGAAGTGTCATTTTACGGTAGAGCAAGGCATAGTTCTAGGTCATGTGATTTCTAACAAAGGTATAGAGGTGGATCCCGCCAAGATAGATGTTATTTCACATTTGCCTTACCCCCTTGCGTGCGAGAGGTGCGTTCTTTTCTTGTCCATGCAGGTTTTTATCGCAGGTTCATTCAGGATTTCAGCAAGAAAGCCCTTCCTCTCTCTAACTTGTTGCAAAAGGACGTGGCGTTTGATTTTGATGAGAAATGCAGAGAGGCGTTCGATTGCCTAAAGAAAGCCTTGACCACCACTCCTATCATTCAGGCACCTGATTGGACAGCCCCTTTTGATTTCATGTGTGATGCCTCTAATTACGCATTGGGTGCTGTCCTTGCTCAAAAAGTGGATAAGTTACCTAGGGTAATATATTATGCTTCCAGGACTTTAGATTCTGCACAAGCGAATTACACAACCACTGAAAAAGAACTTCTAGCTATTGTGTTTGCTCTAGATAAATTCAGATCATATTTGCTAGGTTCTAGGATTATTGTTTACACTGACCATGCAACTCTAAAGTTCCTGTTGAAGAAGGCTGAATCAAAACCTAGGTTGATCCGATGGATGCTCTTGCTCCAAGAGTTTGACTTCAAGATTAGAGATAGAAGTGGAGCACAGAATTTGGTGGCCGATCACTTGAGTCGGATAGAGAGGGATACTGATACTCCACCCATTAGAGATGACTTTCCCGATGAGCGGCTCTTTAATATTTCAGTTTCTTTTCCAGCACCCTGGTTTGCTAATATTGTTAATTATTTAGTTGCTTCTGTTTTCCCTCCATTTGCATCTCGAGCTCAGATTGCTAAGCTTAAGAGTGATGCTAAATATTATTGTTGGGATGACCCCTATTTGTGGAAGTTTTGTACTGACCAGGTTATTAGAAGGTGCATTCTAGATCATGAGATTGAGTCAGTCCTTCAGTTTTGCCATGCTTCTGCAGTGGGCGGTCACTTTGGACCCCAAAGGACAGCACACAAGGTGCTTGATTCTGGATTTTACTGGCCCACCATCTTCAAAGATGCGTTAAGGATTTGCAGCACTTGTGAGCCATGTCAGAGAGCAGGCGGTACCATTTCTTGGAGAAAAGAGATGCCTCAACAACCCATGCTGTTTTGTGAGGTCTTTGATGTCTGGGGTATCGATTTTATGGGTCCTTTTCCTGTTTCTTTTGGTTTTTATTATATTTTGCTTGCTGTTGATTATGTTTCTAAATGGGTGGAAGCTAAGGCCACCCGGACTGATGATTCTCGAGTTGTTGTGGATTTTGTTAGGTCTAACATCTTTTGCAAGTTTGGCATTCCTAGAGCAATCATTAGTGACCAAGGCACCCACTTCTGCAATAGGTCCATGCAAGCTCTTCTCAAGAAATATGGGGTTGTTCATAGAATTTCCACACCATACCATCCTCCAACAAATGGGCAAGCTGAGAATTCCAACAGAGAGATAAAGAGGATCCTGGAGAAGACTGTCCAGCCTAACAGGAAGGATTGGAGCAATAGACTTGAGGATGCTCTTTGGGCCCACCGTACTGCTTACAAAGCACCCATCGGAATGTCCCCTTATCGCGTTGTTTTTGGTAAGGCATGTCATCTTCCTGTTGAGATAGCACATTGTGCTTATTGGGCTGTGAAGACTTGCAACTTGGCTCTTGATCAAGCTGGTGGAGAAAGGAAGCTTCAACTGAGTGAGTTAGATGAGATCCGCTTGGAAGCCTATGAGAACTCTAAGTTCTACAATGAGAAGACCAAAATATTCCATGATAGCTTGATTTCCAGAAAAGACTTTTTGGTTGGACAACAAGTGTTGTTGTATAACTCTAGGCTTGGCCTAATGAGCGGTAAGCTTCGCTCTAAGTGGATTGGTCCTTTTGTTGTTACTAATGTGTTTCCTTATGGTACTGTAGAGATCAAAAGTGAATCCACAGATAAGAGTTTCAAAGTTAATGGTCATCGCCTCAAGCATTTCCTCACTAATCCTTCTCTTGTGGATGCTACCATGGAAGATGTTTCCTTGGTTGTTTCTGCCCTCCTCCCGCCATAAATCAGGGAGTTTTCTTTCTCCTTCTTTCCATTTATTGCACTTGTTCAATTCCATATTTGTTATGCTTCATTGAGAAAATGTGTAGTTTAAGTGTGGGGGGAAGATTACCGTAGGTAGAATATTTAGCTTTTGAATAAATTAGGTTGATCCATGTTTTTTTTTTTGAATTCTTAGGTCTTGTTTAGATTATGGGCATTTTCTTTCTTTGAATTGAGTCATGATATCTTGTGATGTGAATCCATGCGTTCTTGTGTGTCAAGTTACTTTTGAAAATTGAGGGGTTGAAACAATTATGATAGACTTAATTCCCCTGTGAGAGATTTTGAGCCTTAACTATAGGTGGTCAACTGTATGCCATCTCTAATCTTTTTCTTGTGTGATTGCACTCTTGATTACTTGCACTCTATAACTTGACTTGACGCTTGTTTCTACTTGATATTCACATCCACATATTGAAGTGATTTTAGGCATTTTCTTCTTTTAATTAATAAGCCACTTGCCAAATAAGCCTACCTTGAATGAATTTATCCTTTGATAGCCACTTTGAGCCTTTTTACCCTCCTTTTCTTTAGCTCATTACGCTTATAAGTGAAAAACCATGATTGACCTAATCTTAGGGAATTTTGGAGCTTTGGAAATGTTTTGGGAGTAAGTACTAAGTGGGTAAGGGTGCATTGTTCTTTAATTCTTCCAATTCTCGGTTATGCTTAGTGGTGTTGTAAATAAGTATGGTGGTGCTGTTTCTCTTACCAGTTTTGTTAATCAGTAAAAAAAAAAGAAAAAAAAAGAGAAGGCCAAGAGAAAAAAATGAATGAAAGGATGAAGGATGAAAAGTTGAAGTGTGGAATTGGAGGAAGAATTGCAAATCTTATGCTATGAAATTGGGTTGATTTTGACTTACTTCTTACTTATTCCCCATTGCTCCTCTATTTCTTAGGGTTTTAGCTACTTATCCCATATTTTATCCTACCTTGTCCTTGGCCCCATTACAACCTTTAAAAGTCAGTTTTGATCTTTATGTGCATGTGTTTTTGATTGTTGATGTTAGCGGCTTGTCAAGCCTATGGTAGTGTTTGTTCTCATGAAGTGCCTTGAGCGTAAACACAAACCTTAAACACTTGAGTGTAAACACTTTGAGAGCATAACTTGTGAGGTTCAATCATCTTTGTTCTCACCTATTGGTTTGATTGGTTACTTTACATGCTTGGATGTTTGGATGATATTCATGGATTTCTTGTCTCTTTGATTCTTCACTTGATTTTGCCCATTTCTCTACATTTTCTAGGATTCATTGTTAAGCATGTGATCTTTTAGGTTATTGCATGATTCACTTCTAGTTACAAATTGGTTTTCGTGTTCTTAATTCTTTATTTTTCCCAGGAGTGCAAAAGGCTAAGTGTGGGGGTATTTGATGACCAATATTTTACCCATTTTACATAGCCTTAATTTGTCATTATTAATGATTATTCGTAATTAATTGACCTTGCTTGACAGTGATTTCTATTATTTGGTCTAATTATGTTTATTCTTATTTTCAGGTATTATTTGACATCAAGGGCATTTTGGAGAATTGCGGAATGAAGATTTAATTGTGCTGGAATGAAGATTGTATTTTAGGAAATATTAAGATTTAATTTCGGAATAAATTAAGTTTGTTATCTTTAAGATTCAAACTTATTTAGGTTGTTATTTTAAAACTATCTTTAGGATTTATTGTTATCTTTTAGGATTTGATTTTGATTAGGATTTGTGATCTCAGCTCTTATTTAAGGGTTTGTGCTGAGAGAAACAATTACCTTTTACCTTCTGCTTATTATTCAATATAATTTCGTTTTTCAGTAATTATTAGAGCTCTGCTAGGGTTTATGTTTTTATTCCCTGCTTCCTGCAATTTAATTGTTGAATTCGCCCCATCCATGGAAGGCTAACTTCCTTCGAACGAATTCCTTTGCAAAGTATATCGCGCTCTTGAGGTATAGTGCTTAATAGAATTCGCCTGATTAGTTTTCTTCATCTCTACTTCTGACTTAGGTTTGCTTAATTCCTTATGATTATAAATAGAAGATGATGCATGTTCGCTTAGTTCATGTTAGGTCGTAACCGGTTCTTAATCGCTTAGTTTAGGAGTCTGTGAATTAGTTATCGCTTAGTTAATTAATTCTCACGAACTAGGAAACTAATAACAAGAATTGATCTTTAGATACCCATGATTGAGCAGCGATATACTGATCAAAGGGATTCGTCCGTCTTTACTTGATTATATTAATCTGTTTTTTACTTTTTGCTAGTCTTTTGAAACTGAATCACAAAACCCCCTGAGTGTGTGCAATTGTGCGTTTTAATATTGAATATTTGTTGAACGATAATCCTGGGGAAACGACCTAGGAGTCACTTCCTAGTTACTACAGTTTTCTTAATTAATTATTTGTATCGGGTACGACCTCGATCAATAACGTTCTCAATTTCAGGAGAAATTCAGACATATTGTAACACCCCGATTTCGGTGGCGTCACTTTAGTAACCAAAAATAAACTTAATGCGGAAAAAACGTGAATATATTTTTTTTTCGATAATATATAAACGAGACTAGAGTAAATAAACGCAAATGCGAGAGATAGCAGAACTAATACACAATATATATTACAGCCCCCGTTGTAAGTAGCAACCTCGTCACGAGAAACCTCCAGTGACGGAAAGAAGAAAAGTGTAACGCCCGTAGGCAATATGTACAGACTAAAGTAAAGGTGAAGTGTCCGCAACACCAAACCTCAAAATGAGAATAAGTCAGCCCAGATGGCCTAAAACAAGACCTCCTAAGTCCAACCAACTCTCTGTGATTCCCGTAAAGAAATCACACAAAAAGCTATAGGCGGGAAACTACCCTGTCCCAAAGGAAACAAAACGGTCAGAGCTAAGACTCTACTCCTACACTAATCCCATCTCGAGGAGCTCACACTATCACTCAATCCTACATGCTAGCATGATCGTCGTCCGAATTCGAAATCCAGAACGACCTAGTCTACGTACACCATCCGTCCTCCTCTCGCGACCGCGATGCGCTCCTGTTCCAGCATCTCAACCCTAGTTCCCCCCGAAGGGTGAACCATCATGAACCGGTCCGCCGTGGACATCTGACAATGGGCGTTTGTCCGCCAAAACACACACAGAAGACGCGAGGGTCAACTCCAAAGAATTATGTAAATAATAGCACGGATAAATACAGATAATAGAATAGCCACTTAGGCTTATAGCTAGGGATAACATCCTAGGGCTGCATAATCCACAATGAATGTAACGACAGTAATAACAAATAGCATGCATCAAATAGAATTAACAATTATCAATCACACTCAGCAACTAAGTCAGTATGCATGTTGCATGAAATGCAGATGACGGTTAACCCAGTTAACCAAATGCATTCCGGAAACGGATGGACATCAACGGATCAATCCTAGCACCAGCAACGGTGGGACCATTTCTGCCCGCGTGCCTCTTACTCCAACAACAACGGTATTCAGATCAGCCGTAACCCGTAGGTCTGCCATTCCGGTCTGCTACAAGAGTCGTCTACAAACGCTCTTACACGGAAATCCAAGTCTTATGACCATTTTGGAATCCGACGACATTTTGGAATTCACCGAGGTCCGGTATCACGCCGTGTATTAACCTCCTATGTATGCATGAATGCAATGTGATTAGCCAAACAATGTCTCCGACCTCACTCGACACGTCGCCACGTGTTCTAGCTAACTTAATGTCTCTATAAAGAATACCCTAAGGTAAAAGTCGATTCTGCGACAAAATACAATAATCATAAAATGAGTGCAAACACTCACGATAACTCTTCGAGTCATCAATGCTCTCACGAAGTCTCACGCTTCAGTGGAGTCTCACACATTCACAAAGTCTCACGCTTCGGTGAAGTTTTATGCTTTCACGGGGTCTCACGCCCCAGTGAATTTACACACTTGCACGAAGTCTCACGCTTCAGTGAAGTTCCATGCTATTCACGAGGTCTCACGCCTCAGTGAAGATCCATGCTTTCCACGAGGTCTCCCGCCTTAGTGAAGTATCACGCATTCACAAGGTCTCACGCCTCAGTGAAGCTCCATGCTTTTCATGAGGTCTCACACCTCAGTGAAGTATCACGCATTCACAAGGTCTCACGCCTCAGTGAAGCTTCTCGGCTCATCCCTTGGATGGCTAAACAAACTGCTCCCAGAGCACAAGAGTATCAACATACTCAAAACTTCTTAACATTCTGAACACTTGGATCCGACGACACTTCTCGCTTTCCAAAACTAAGATTTGAATCCTACGCTTCCTCAGAAAACATTTTTCCAATCAAACACAAACAAGTGCATAAACAGTAAATCAATGTCGAAAGCATCGACCCTAAGCATTAACTAAAGATTCAGTGAGTAGCCCTCACCTGAAGATTCTCCAGGGTTCTCCTCGAATGCTCCCACACAATCAATGCCTTGCTCTTCAGGAAATTCCTCAAAAGCACCTTTAAAGCAAAACCACAGAATTCTATCAAAATCTATCGGAAACTAAGCTATCAATACTCACTAAGGTTACACGAAGTAGTACATACTCCGAGGTACGATAATCTAGCGCGAAAGGACAAGTTTTCGAAAAAGGAATTTTCCTCCTCCCCCCTTAAGGTGCTCGGCCACTATAGGTAATAGTGGGGTTCGATTTTTCTTCGATCAAACTTGGTTCCTATGCTATCATTAGTCGCAACTAAGGGTATTCTAAACTCGGAAAAATTATCGGATAAAAAACTGTCACAGGGGTATTTTGGTCAATATTTTTAGCTCAGAAATTCAAAACTGAAATTTCGAAAAGCAAATTGGATGGGGACGTCACCAACGACGTTTATGACAACTAATCCTATTAGCACTAAGCTAAGGCGATAGTTTTCAGCCCAAAGGACGAAGCTTTGCCCCAAAATGGGTATTTGATGCAAAAATTGATTCCGGCGGAATTTCGGCGACATAACGGAAAAACTAATCCGACAGAAGTGCTCTTGGGCACGTAGGGAAGATGTTTAGACAGAGAAATCAAGCTATTTGGACAATTTTCCAAAAACCTCAAAACTTTGAACTCAGAAAAGTCTAGAGAAAAGCTATAGAAAAGACGATCAGAGGTAAGGATTAGCGACTATACCTTGGTACCTTGAAGTAGCAACTGTTGGATCAACGATCAAGCAAGGAATGAACAAAATCTTCTCTTCTCCTCCTCCTTGCAAACTCGCGGCCTCCTTGGGAAGAAATGGGTAAGTTTTGTGATATTTTCTCATTTCTTGGCTATATATAGAGGTTGGCCAAACGCGGGAAAATGAAAGTTTCGCGATTCTGATTTTTCCGGCTTCATTCTCCGTGAATTCTAAGATATGTTTGGCGACATAAATCCAAAACTCAAAAGAGGTTCCCTAGTATTTTAGGTGACTAATGCAAAGTCGGTGTAAAACTAATTTACCCGATAAGTTACTTTTTGCATTGGATGTCGGAATAGAAAACTTCCTTCTGAAGAAAGATTGAAATCATCAAGAGAAATGGGTGTACGCGTGTAGAATCTCATTTGAAGCTCTGAATAGACAAAAGTCTTCATTGTCGGTTGATTCTAGGGTTTTGAAATACCAGGGTTTTTGTTTCGGCAAACTTCCGATGATTGGAATCGGACGTTCGTAGATCCTAGAGTTTCGCCTCGAAACGCTTGTTATTTAAGGAATAAGAGAAGTTCTAACATTTCTCTGAAGATTTTTGGAATTAGCTTCCATCGTGCCTAGAAGTGAAAACTAGCTATTTACTAGGGTTTCTGCCCTAGGTTTAAGCGTGTAACGATCGTGCTATAACTTTTATCGATCATGATGCAATCCTTAGACTTTTCCTGAACCTTCTCCTTCATAATTTTATTTCATTTAATAAACTCTTGTTCAGGTTTCCCTTCACAATACGTCAAACCTAATCGTAAATGGAAATCTCTTCCACTTATTCTAAGCTTAAAAACTTGGGTCTTACACATATGTCACACGCTTCAACGTTCTATCAATTCTTAAAAAGATATCTATCTCAGAAACTAGAAGGAACTCTGTCTTTACAGAACCGTTCTGTAAGTGGTCGCGTAGTTTGAAGACTCTGACCGTTTCAACGCCACGTCATCAGTTAGATATATCAAGACAAATTTTGAGCGCCAAAGTTTTAGTTTGATTTCAACCGGCTGTCTTACATTAGAATCCAATGACAACCATTTGAGTTTCATTCAAACTGAATCACATGAAGACAAGTTTGCTTTAGCAAAAGGCACGCTGACCAACGAGGAAAAGTTCAAGCTGTCAACATCAAATTGTCAAATTGTCTCTTGTCTGAAAAGTAGCCCAAAGTCTATCACCACCTACTAGCTGACAAACATCACCTTTTGAGCTAAAGGATAGACTTGCTTCAGAAGTAACATTTAATGAAGCTACCAACCAAGCCTTTTGAATCAACGACCCGATATCATTTCTCAACGGCTATCTCAACGGTTGGATATTGTCTCACAACGGCTACTGAAGGTATGCAAAATGATAGAAATGGGGGGTTTGAATAGCGTTTTAAATCTAAAACTCGATCCACTTGAGATTTAAACAAATCTCTTCAAACACCAAAGATAAAAGTGCTAAGATAAGAGTTAAGGAAAGCACACAAATGATTTTATCCTGGTTCACTTGATAAATCCCTCAAGCTAATCCAGTCCACCCGTTAAGGTGATTTCTTCCTTCTTAGAATGAAGACAATCCACTAATCAGAGTTTGTTACAACTTCACTCGCTACCTGCAAAGTGACTAACAATACACTGACTTAGCTATCACTAAGATTCACTCTCTTAGTCTTCTCAAGGATCCGACCAACCTTGGTCTCCTAAAGGGAAATCAAACAACTGTTTGAAGGTTTGAGTTTACACAGAAATGCTTCTTAGAAAGCTAATAATAAACACAATTAGTACAAGATGAAGAAAGATTGCTTTGAGAGAGTATTTGATTTTCGCTTGAGCTTTTACAAAGTTTCTTCTTACGACATCTTTCATCTTCAGCCTCTTTATATACTCCAAGGAATTAGGTTTGGAAGTTTGCATGGAATGCTACCGTTGGAGGGCAGATCTGGGTTTTCCAGGTTCTGCTGTGGTTGAATCAGTTAGGTAAGGTCGTCAGGAATGGTACAATTGCTTTTGTACTTTGGATAGTGACATGACCTTTATCCTTGTTGACTTCTGATCAAAGTGATGCTTCATATTGGAACTTGTGAAGCTTGGTGATCAGAGTCAGAAGGAAGCTTGGATCCTCTGACCTTTGTACCTTCTGCTTCTGGACTCAGAGGAGAAGTACTTGGTCTTCAAAGCCAGCTTATTCTTGGACTTCAGAATCTTCACAACTCAGCTTCTGGACCTTCAGAGCTTCTGATCCGTCAGAGCGTCTGATCCTTCAAAGCTTCTAGTGAACTGAATCCATATCAGAGCTTTATAATCTTCAGATCTTCTGAAGCTTGATCTACTATTCAGATTGAACATAATACGTGCGAAAGCGATGCAGAGGTTACTCTTTGAGCATTATGCTTCTGAATTATGTGAAATAAGACCAGAGTCATGACCTGTCAATAGAACACTCAGAAAACAACGTTAGAGTACCACAATTGTTCATACATAATAGTTAACATGTAATCATCAAAACATAGAGTTGTACTACTAGATCAAAACTTGATCTTACAATCTCCCCCTTTTTGATGATGACAAAACCAAGTATTTTGATGGACAATTCTTAACCAATAAACTGAATTCACTCAGAGTTTAGAGAATAGAAATAAACTTATCCTGAGGTGAATGATTTATTTTGCTCATTCTGAATCCAAGTGACAGCTTGATTCTGAGCTTATCTCCCACTGAATCTAAGACTTAATGAAAACATTAGTAATATCTAGATTCTGAGCTAAATAATAGAAGAGTTCAGAGTGCGAATTTATGACATAGATAATATGTGAATATCAGAGCGCATAAATATTCAGAGTCAGGAGAAAGGTTAAATTATCAGAGTCAACCAATATAGCATATGATCACTTCAGAAGAAGTGAAAATGTATTCCTTGCACATGCCAACGGACAGATCTATGGTCATAAAGAGTGGAACTCTTAATTTCTCCAAAAGAAAAAGAATTCAACATCAAAAATTGGTTGTACTACTCCCCCTTTTTGTCATAAGCAAAAAGCATGGGGTGTGAAAAACTTCGCTTGAAGTACAATGTACTCCCCCTTAGAAAAGGTCTAAGTTTAAAAAGATGGAGAAAAGAATAATAAAAAATTAAAGAAAACGTTTTTAATTAATGCATAGGCAGAAGATTAAATGAATGAGTGGAACGTTTACCACCGGCCAAGGAGTTAAAAGTAAACATCTGTTATCAATAAACAATCCTCGAGAAACTGCTTCAGCATTAACTTCTGTAGACTGAATTGACCTTATAAATAGCGGTTAAAGCATATTAGTCTTCACATCTTGTTTTCACTTGAATTCAACATTGCAATGACATCCTTCATCAATGTGCGCCATCCAGAGGAACCGAGTGTCTATAGCATGACAAACCAGCTATTAGGCATGAGCCTGAGTCCAGAAATGGACAACATCCTCAGAGGCTTCCTTAGATTCGTGGAGGAAATGCAAGTATTCTTCCAGAAGGAGCTGGACCTTTACGAGGAGATCAGAGCAACAGAGGTGGCTCTGGAGACTGTGGCGGAGGGTCTTGAGAGGTAGGAGCTGCGCCAAATCTTGGTCCTCTTAGAACATAGGCAGCATCGTCTAGAGCTTGAGAAAGCAGGGATGCATAGGCAGTGTAGAGAATTGAGGAAAAATCCTTCTTTTTAAATGTATCAATGCATTGTATGAATTATCTAATTAATAAATAAAAAAACTTGTTTGTTGATTAATGTGTATGAGTGAAAATTATTTAAGGATAAACAAGAATTATGCAAGCATATATAAAAACGATAATTGAATAGAAGAACCAGAGTTAAACGCGAAAAACATAGTAACATAGTAGAAAAGCAGAATAAAGAGAGTTCCTAAAGACTAAGGCTTGGGTGTCTTCTTCAGAAGTTCTGTGCACATCTCTTTAAGACTCTGAAGAAGAGCTTCATGAGAATCAAGTCTTTGTTCAATTAAATCAAGTCTTGTATCTGACTGAGGTTGAGCAGACGGACCAGCTTGATCAGAGTGAGGAATTTGAGCAGATGTGGAGGCAACATCAGTAAATGGAATTATTCCAAGTGCTTGATTTCTTAGTGCCTCAGCTTCAGCTTGTAATTTAGCTGCTTGTTCCAGAGCTTGCAACCTTGCAACTTCACGTTGTTCTGCTTCAAGCCTTGCAACTTATTCTTCTTGTTCTTTCTTCTTTCTAGCTTCTTCAATAACAGCATTAAGTTGATTTCTCAACAGTTGTTCATTCAGAGCTTGTCTTCTTCTGAACCGCTGACTAGCAGCTTCAATTCTTTGACCCCTTTCAGCAATAAGGAAACCTATCATCACTGCCGCTTGGTCAAGCATCCAAGTGCAAAGACGATCCTAGTCTTTAGCAACCAAGTCTGGTTTCTCACTGAGGTCAGTGCGACCTTGCACATTGCGAACCCTTAAAGATGCTTCATGATTAAATAAGTTGATGCAATCAAGCAGGGTGTGTGGTCTGAGTTGGGTATAGGGAACAACGGAAAGATGGGTTTCAGATGAAGAGGGATGATTGTTATTTGTAGCTTCAGAAACACCGTGAGGAGAACCAATTTGCACAGTTTGGGGTTCAGAGTGATTGGTCTCAGGGTTTTCATGAGAACCTTCAGTCTCATAATTTGGAGATTGGTCAGAGACAGAGTTTTCATTTTGAGGTGGAGGAGAAAGAGGACGGGGTGGTGCTACTGAAGACAAAGGGACTGCATGGATTGGAAAATCAGGAGCTTCCAGAGGTTCTGGCCTTGGTCCAGAGTAGCGGTTTGGACTAGGAACAATTAAGAAATGTTCAAGAAGTTCTGAAACTCTTTCTCTGGCAAGTTGAAAGAATTGGCGAGAGGCTTCAGATTTATTTGAAGGAGAGGAAAATGGAACATTTGTTGGAAAAGAAACTGAGGGAGCAAAGAAGAGAGATTTTCTCTATCAGAAGGTTCCTGATTTGAGTGATTATAGGGTTGAGGCTCAGAGTTGGATTTTTCAGTGTTTGGTATCTCTTGAGCTTGTGTCTCAGAAACCATTGGTTCAGAAGTTTGTGGATTGTATGGAAGAATAATGGGTGAGGTTGGTGTAGTGGACTTAGGGGTTTGAAGCATTTTCCAGAGGGGTTCTTCCTCAATGGAAGGTTGAAAGAATGAGGCCCTAGGTGGGGAAGTGTGAGAAGTGGGTTGATCAATTTGTGTGGGTTCAGGGTTGGAAACATCAGGAATTGCATCAAGCAAATTTAAATCATCATCATCAGAAAGAGCAATGAACTTACTTGAAGCTCTAGCTGCAGATCTGGTGACTCTGGTAGAGGTTGCAGGTTCCACATGAATGACTTGCGTTGCAATTCAGACCTTCTTTGCCTTCTTCTGAGGTGGTGGTTCATCATTATCATCATCATCACCATCAGAGGGATCCTGAGTCTCAGAGGGTTCCACTTGCTTTCTCTTGGTCTTCTTCTTCCTGGGTGACTCAAAGTCCGGAGGCTCTGGAAGATTTCTGAAGAATTCATCCACGTCAATCACAATGCCTTGTTGCTTCAGATCATCAAGATAGATCCTGATAGCCTCTGGATCATTAGCCTTTGACCAGAGTGGGTAGTCCTTCAGAGGGATTCTTCTTCCTCTTGACTTTGCAGTAGCAGCGTTAACATCAACCTTTGTTTCAACCAATCCCATTTTCTTCAAGGATGTAGGAGTGAAGACATCTCCAACAATTGTTGTTAGGTCTTCTGTGCATCCAGCTTTGGTCAAAGCAGATATCAGCTTGCTCTCAATGAAGAAGTCAGACAGTAATCTGCCAAAAGGTATGTACTTGATGGCAGACTTTGGTGAAGCAGTAGTCCTTGACTTCTTGATGCACTCCTTCAGATACGAGAAGAAAAAGTAAGGCAGATTCTCAGGTCAAGATGAAGATCCTAAGTCTTGCAATCAGTTTTGCCCGGTCTCCGTGTAGAATATAAGGCCTTGTTGACCTTCTCCTTGGTGCTTGTCTTGACTTTGGACTCTTGCAACTGAAATCTGTAGCCACGACTTGTATCTGCACCCAGAAGTCTTGCAAAAGACTTCTCTGAGATGATGATTCTTTTTCCCAGAACAAAAGACACCACCTGATACTCATTGCAATCAGCATGCTTCCAGAATTTCTTCACCAATTTATCATAGATTGGACCATGCAATCTATTGAAATATCCTTCCCAGCCTTGCGCCTGAACTTCAGGAAGAAGATCGATCCTATTAGCAGCAATGTTGTCAAGGTCGAAACGCCATTCAGCAAGAACTTGAAGTTCTTCTGGAGGGAAGACACATGTAACTGCACAGCTCCTTTGGGACAAAGGAATAACATCCTTAGCATCTTGGATTTGTGCTTGAGCACCCTCTGTCGATCTGGGACGCATAACATGACCTACTTGCCCTGTTGGAAGACCCACAACCATTCTTGGAAACACTCTTCCATCGGCGGAAACAGACCTTTCACCGGAATCAGCTCTTTCAGATCTCACCATTGTTGAAGGTTGGAGATTTGGGTAGAAGAGGGATGAACGAGAGATAGAGAGAATTGAGGAAGGTAAGGGTTTTTGCAAACAGGAGAGAGAAGCAAATAACACAAGTGATGGAGAACGTGTGTGCGTAGTGATTTTTAGAAAGTAACCGTTGTTGATTGTAAAACCAAAGTAAAATCAACGGTTGAAAATTAAAGATATCTTTATGAACAGTTAATACACAAAACATATGGTGGAGAATAAGCACAGCTACACTCATTACAACAGATTATCCGGAGGGCACAAGGAACGAGGCATCAGAATGAACTGACACACGTTTAGTGTCTTGTCTCAGAGTAAGCACCAATGGGTACTCAACTTCTGACTAAGCTACCTTCTGAACTAGACATCTTCTGATGAGGAAGCATCATAGTCAGAGGTTCTGATTCATCTTCACACTGGACAAAAGTCCATATTCAGATTTTTCAGTATAAAATTAAATCTATCCTCTGCTAAGGGCTTTGTAAAGATATCTGCCCATTGATGGTCAGTATCAATAAACTTCAGAAGAAGTACGCCCTTCTGAACATAATCTCTAATAAAGTGATACTTTACCTCAATGTGTTTTGCCCTTGAGTGTAAGATTGGATTCTTACTAAGTGAGATTGCAGCAGTATTATCACAATAAATTGGAATGTTGCTCTCAAGGATTTGATAATCCTCTAGCTGATGTTTCATCCAGAGCATCTGAGTGCTGCAAATAGCTGCTGAGATATATTCTGCCTCTGCAGTGGATAGTGCAATAGTAGATTGCCTTTTGCTTGCCCATGAGACTAAGTTACTTCCCAGAAATTGACAATTTCCAGAAGTACTCTTTCTTTCAGTTCTATCTCCAGCATAATCAGCATCACAGTAACCTGAAAGCTTATACTCTGATGTTTTCTTATACATCAAGCCAAGGTTAGTGGTACCTTTCAGATATCTGAGAATTCCCTTAACAGCAGCGTAAGACCCAAGTTTTTAAGTTTAGAATAAGTGGAAGAGATTTCCATTTACGACTAGGCTTAATGTATCGTGAAGGAAAACCTGAACAAGAGTTTATTGAATGGAATAAATTTATGAAGGAGAAAGTTCAGGAAAAGTTTTAGGATTGTATCAAAGTCGATAAAAGTTATAGCACGATCGATATACGCTTAAACCTAGGGCAAGAGCGCTAGTAAATAGCTAATTTACACTTATAGACACGATGGGAACTAATTCCAAGAATCTTCAGAGAAATGTTATAACTTCTCTTAATCCTTATAGGACAATCGTTTCAAGGCGAAACTCTAGGATGTACGAACGTCCGATTCCAATCATCGGAAGTTTGCCGAAACTAAAACCCTGATAGTTCAAGAAACCTAAAATCAACCGACAATGAAGACTTTTTCTATTCGGAGCTTCAAATGAAGATTCCACACGCGTACACCCATTTCTCTTGATGTTTTCAATCTTTCTTCAGAAGCAAATTTTCTCTTCCGACATCCACTGCAAAAAGTAACTTATCGGGTAAAATAGTTTTACACTGACTTTGCATTAGTCACCTAAAATACAAGGAAACCTCTGTTGAGTTTTGGAATTTTGTCGCCAAAACCTATCTTAGAACTCACAGAGGAATGCGCAGGAAAAAAATCGGAATCGCTCTTATATTTTTATCTTAAATCCTCCGATATCTAAACTAATTTGTACCGGTTTAAAAAATATCTATTCATCCTTATCCGATCTTTGATAAATATCTATTCATCCTTATCCGATCTTTGATAAATATCTATTCATCCTTATCCGATCTTTGATAAATATCTACTCATCCTTATCCGATCTTTGATAAATATCTTCCATTTCATTCACTATATATAGGGGTAGCTTGAAGAATGAAAAGAAAACAAAAATCTCACCCAAAAACCCACCCAAACCCGCGGCCACAAGAGGAGAAGGAGGAGAAGAGTTTTTCGCCGATTCTTGCCTGATCGTCCCACAGTTCGTTGCTATGCGTAGGCCTCAAGGTACTGATGCTAATCCTTACTTCTGATCGTAAATTCTGCCGCTTTTCTCTATGCTTTTCTGTGCTCTAAGTTTTGAGCTTTTTGCAAAATTATCCAAATAACTTCATCTTTCTATCTAAACTTATTCCCTGCGTGCCCCTGAGCATGTTTAGCGGATTACATTTCGCTGATTCTCGCTGAATTGCCGCCGAGTTTCAATTCTGCTCATAATACCCATTTTTGGCTAAAGTTCCAACCTTTGGGCTTAAAACCCTCGACTCAGCTTAGCGTTAGTAAGATTAGTCGTCATAATCATCGTTAGTATCAACCCCATCTAATTTGTTTTTCGAAACACTGATTTTGAAATTCTGAGCTGAAAATAATGACCAAAATACCCCTGCGACAATTTTCGATCCGATAATTTTTCCGAGTTTAGATTCACCTTAGTTACGACTAGTAATAACCTAGGAACCAAGTTTGATCGAAGAAAAGTCGGCGCACACAATTGGAGTCTGTGGCCGTGAGCACCCTAGGAGGAGGAAGAAAAATTCTTTTTCGAAAACTTGTCCTTTCGCGCTAGATTATCGTATCTCGGAGTATATACTACCTCGTGTAACCTTAGTGAGTATTGATTGCTGAGTTTCTGATAGATTTTGATGGAATTCTGTGGTTTTACTCTAAAGGTAAAGGGCTAATCGTGAAGGAGCATTTGAAGAGAACCCTGGAGAATCTACAGGTGAGGGCTACTCACTGAACTATTAGCTAATGCTTTAGGTGTCGACGCATTCGCCTTGATTTACTGTTTATGCACTTGTTTGTGTTTGATTGGGAAAATGTTTTATGAGGCTTTGGCTGACAATGTAGATTATTCATCTACTGACTGTTCTTTTGAGTTTGAATCATATGCTATGTGCTAAATGGTTAATTTAGGATGTGTGATATCTGCTTTATATGCTAAGTGCTATGTGGTTATTCTAGGATGTGTTGATATATGTATCATGATTGTTGGACTGTGCTAATTTAACTATGCCATCACACATATATCTGTGGTACTGGAGAGTGAGAATAACGGGCAAGTCATGCCGATTTTATTTTGAGATTTTGGGAAAGTTTGACGGGACGAACGGAGATTCGGGCCTTGTTATTGTTTTAGTGGATCGAGACATTCTCTGGGAATTACTTGGGATTATGGGATCTTTGAAGACTCATAGGAAATACGATAAGACTAAAAGGAAACTATTTTTACAAGGAAAATTCATAAGATATTAAACAACCTCTAAACCTTTAAATAATGATAACAATCTCGGATGCAAGCTTAGGATTGAATATTAGTTTTGGAAAAGGAGAATTGTCGTCGAATCCAAGTTATGGGAGAATTGTAAGTTCTGAGTATGTTGATACTCCTTCGCTCTTTGAGCAGTTTGTTTAGCCATCCAAGGGATAAGCCGAGAATCTTCACTGAGGCGTGAGACATCGTGGAAAGCATGGATCTTCACTGAGGCGTGAGACCTCGTGAACAGCATGAAACTTCATTGAAGCGTGAGACTTCGTGCAAGTGTGTAAATTCACTGAGGCGTAAGACCTTGTGAAAGCATAAAACTTCACTGAAGCGTGAGACTTCGTGATTATATAAGACTCCACTGAAGCGTGAGACTTCGTGAGAGCATTGATGACTCGAAGAGTTATCTTGAGTGATTGCACTCTTTTTTATGATTAATTGTATTTTGTCGCAGAATCGACATTTACCTTAGGGTATTCTTTATAGAGACAATAAGTTAGTTAGAACACGTGGCGACGTGTCGAGTGAGGTCGGAGACGTTGTTTGACTAATCACTTTGCATTCATGCACTCATTTTGAGGTTAATACACGGCGTGATACCGGACCTCGGTGGATTCCAAAATGGTCATAAGACCCGGATTTCCATATAAGAACACTGCGGTGATTCTTAGTAGCAGACGGAAATGGCAGACCTTCAGGTTCACTGCTGATCTGACTACACTTTGTGTGGTGTAAGAGACACGCGAGCGGAAATGGTCCCACCGTTGCTGGTGCTAGGGCTGACTCGTTGATGCCCATCCGTTCCGGAACTGCATCTTGTCAACCAGCATTGCATTTCATGCAACATGCATACTGACTTAGTTGCTGACTGTGATTGATAATTGTTAATCCTATTTCATGCATGCTAATTGTTATTATCGTCTTTTATATTCATTGTGAAATATACAACCCTAGGATGCTATCTTTAACTTATAAGCCTAAGCGGCTATCTCTTATCTGTACCTATTGGGTTTATTATCTACATAATTCTTTGGAGTTGACCCTCGCGTCTTCTGTGTGTGATTTGGCGGACAACGCCCATTGTCAGATGTCTTTGGCGGACTGGTTCACGATGGTCCACCCTTCGGGGGGGACTAGATACGAGATGATGGATCAGGATGACTCCGGCGCGTGGGTTGTCGACCCCGCTGGCCATTGAGCGACGTACTCCGGGAGGATCGTGGAGGATCGTGTCGACAGCTTAGGACACTTGACGGAAGGAGTGCTGAGGACGGTGTACATAGACTTGGTCGTTCTGGATTCAGATTCGGACGACAATCACGCTAGCATGTAGGATTGAGTGTTAGTGTGAGCTCCTCGAGACAGGATTAGTGTAGGAGTAGAGTCTTAGCTCTGACCGTTATTGTTTTCTTTGGGGACAGGGTAGTTTCCCGCCTATAGTTTTTTGTGTGGTTTCTCTACGGGAATCACAGAGAGTTGGTTGGGCTAGGAGGTCTTGTTTTAGGCCGTTTGGGCTAACTCATTCTCACTTTTGAGGGTTTGTGTTGCGGACACTTAACCTTTACTTTTGGTTTTTACATTTTGCCTACGGGCGTTATTTTCTTTACTTTCCGTCACTGGAGGTTACTCGTGACGAGGTTTGGTACTACAGCGGGGGCTGTATTTATTATTATATATTAGTTCTGTTATCTTTCGTTGTCGAGTTTCATTTCTTTCAGTTTCTAATTCTATTATCGAAAAAAAAATATTCACGTTTTTCCGCATTAATTTCTTTTTGGTTACTAAAGTGACGCCACCGAAATCGGGGTGTTACAAGCAGTTAAGTGAGTTTCTCTAGGATCTGATTGGAATCGAGCACGTAAGTGTACATTAAACAGAATATCTGGCCTAGATGCAGTTAAGTATAGAAGTGAACCTATCATTCCACGATAGAGCTTCTGACATACTTTTCCACTGGCATCTTCTTTCTCCAGAATACATGTAGGATGCATAGGAGTCTTAGCAATTATTGATTATGTCATATTGAACTTCTTCAGAAGTTCCTTTGTGTACTTGCTCTGATGGATGTAAGTAGCTTCTGGTTTTAGATCAACTTGTATTCCCAGAAAGTACTTGAGTTCTCCCATCATACTCATTTCAAATTCAGCCTGCATCATCTCAGAAAATTCCTTGCAAAGAGATGGATTAGCAGATCCAAATATAATATCATCAACATAAATTTGCACAATTAAGATATCATCTTCGTAATTTTTGCAAAAGAGAGTTGTATCTACTTTACCCCTTACAAACTCATTTTCCAGAAGGAATGGGCTAAGTCTCTCATACCATGCTCTGGGAGCTTGCTTCAGACCATAGAGAGATTTCTTCAATTTGAAAACATGGTCAGGGTTCTTCTCATCTTCAAAACCAGGAGGTTGGTGCACATACACTTCCTCTAAAATGTATCCATTCAGGAAGACACTCTTAACATCCATCTGATGAAGAATTATGTTGTGATTCACTGAAAATGAGATTAGCAGTCTGATAGCTTCCAATCTTGCTACTGGAGCAAATTTTTCAGTATAATATATTCCTTCTTGCTGACTGTAGCCTTGAGCAACTAGCCTTGCCTTGTTTCTGACTACATCTCCTTTTTCATTCAGCTTGTTTATGAAAACCCATTTGATTCCAATGATGTGAGCGCCTTGAGGTTTCTTGACAAGGTTCCAAACATCATTCTTGGAGAATTGATTCAATTCTTCTTCCATTGCCAAAATCCAGTCTTTGTCTTGAAGAGCTTCATCAATTGACTTTGGTTCAATTAAGGATACCAATCCTTTCAGACTAAGTAGAGTCTCTTCAGAGGGTCTGCATGCTGATCTGGTTCTGACTGGTTCATCTTTGTTTCCCAGAATCAACTCCTTAGGGTGAGAGGTAACAATTATGCTCTTCCTCCGAGGCTATGAATAAGAGGGACCAACTTCCTCTGGAGAGTCTTCCTCTGGCTCAGCTTCCTCTAGAGCTTTGCCTTTATCAGAAACATTTGTACTCATATCTGCAAACTTTTCAACTAGCTTTGACTGATCAGGATCAAGCTTATAATCAAATCTAACATGAATAGATTCTTCAATAGTTTTAGGATCAGTATTAAAAATTCTAAAGCCTTTAGAACGTTCAGAGTAACCAAGTAATAGACATTTAGAAGATTTAGAATCAAACGTATGCAATTTATCCTTAGTATTCAGAGCATAGCAAACACAACCAAAAGGATGAAAGTAAGAAATGTTGGGTTTTACTTTCTTCCACAATTCATAAGGAGTCTTATTCAGAATTGGTCTGATAGAGATCCTGTTCTGAATGTAACATGCTGTGTTTACTGCCTCAGCCCAGAAGTGCTTTGCCATGTCAGTTTCTTGAAACATGGTTCTAGCCATCTCTTGAAGAGTTCTATTCTTCCTCTCAACAACCCCATTCTGTTGAGGAGTTCTAGGACACGAGAAATCATGTGCAATTCCATAGGAATCAAACAGACTCTCAAACTTGTCATTCTCAAACTCTCCACCATGATCACTTCTGACACGCGTAATTCTGCAAGCCTTCTCATTTTGCACTTGGGCAATGAGGGTAGAGAACACAGAATGAGACTCATCCTTGCGGGATAGAAATTTTACCCATGTGCAGCGGCTATAGTCATCAACAATGACCATCCCATATCTTTTACCACCTATAGACTCAGTTTTCACTGGTCCAAAGAGGTCGATATGCAGAAGTTCCAACGACCTTGAGGTGGAAACAACATTCTTTGCTGTAACACCCCGATTTCGGTGGCGTCACTTTAGTAACCAAAAGTAAACTTAATGCGGAAAAACGTGAAATATTTTTTTTTTCGATAATAACTAAGACAAGACTGAATTAAATAAAACCCAAAAGCGAAAAGCAATAGAACTAATATACAATATATAAACAGCCCCCGCTGTAAGTAACAACCTCGTCACGAGTAACCTCTAGTGACGGAAAGAAAAGTGCAACGCCCGTAGGCAATATATACAAACCAAATGAAAAGGGTGAAGTGCCCGCAACACCATCCCTCAAAACTGAGAATCAGCTGACCCAATGGCCTGAAAATAAGACCTCCTAAGTCCAACCAACTCTCTGTGATTCCCGTAAGGAAACCACACAAAAAGCTATAGGCGGATCTACCCTGTCCCCTAAGTAACAAATGAAGCAAGACTGTCAGAGCTAAAACTCTACTCCTACACTAATCCTAACTCGAGGAGCTCATACCAACACTCAAAACTATGTGCTAGCATGATCGTCGTCTGAATCAGAATCCAGAACGACCAAGTCTACCAGCCCTATCCGTCCTCCCCTCGCAACCGCAGTGCGCTCCGATGCTGGACTCACGGGCTTAGGGCCCGAACCCTGATCATCAATGATCGCAACAGAGGGTGCACTAGACCCTGCCGAAGGCACTCCCACTGGAATCTCCTCTGAGGGATCCTCCTCCTCTGAAGATGACGGTGGCGGCGGTGCTCCTCCGAATCCTGGTCCGCAGTGAACGCCCGGTGGCAAGTTGAAGCTGATAGAGCATCGCCTCAACACTCCTGACCTCAAGAGTCCTCCACTGTCCACGTGGTCCTCCATGATGCGCCCCGAATACGTCGCTCGATGGCTCGCGGGGTCAACCACCCACGACCCGGGGTCGTCCTGATCGATCATCTCATACTTAATCCCCCCCGAAGGGTGGACCATGGTGAACCAGTCCGCAATACTCATCTGACAAAAGGCGTTGTCCGCCAAAACACACACAGAAGACGCGAGGGTCAACTCTAAAGAACTATGTAGATAATAAACCCAATAGGTACAAATAATAGATAGCCACTTAGGCTTATAGCTAAAGATGTCATTCCTAGGGTTGCATGTTCCACAATAACATAAACACAATAATAGCAGATAGCATGTTCCAAATAGGTTTAACAATTACCAATTACACTCAACAACTAAATTAGTATGCATGTTGCATGATATGTATGCAGGTTAACCCAGTCAACCACATGCATTCCGGAAAGGGATGGACATCAAACGGATCAGCCCTAACACCAGCCACGGTGGAACCATTTCGGCCCGCGTGCCTCTTACACCACACAAAGGTAGCCAGATCAGCAGTAAACCCGTAGGTCTGCCATTTCGGTCTGCTACAAGAGACGTCTACAAACGCTCTTTCACGGCATTCCGGGTCTTATGACCATTTTGGAAACCGACGAGGTCCAGAGTACGTCCTGTGTTAATACCTCATTAATGTTGCATGTATGCAAAATGATTAGTCAAACAACGTCTCCGTCCTCACTCGACACGTCGCCACGTGTTCTAGGGAAGTTAAAGTCTCTAAAAGCTTACCCTAAGGTAAAGTCGATTCTGCGACCAAAAGACACACTTCATAACGACACATAGCTGCTCCAACAGCACCACAACAAACGCTGCTCCAACAGCACAATAACAAACGCTGCTCCAACAGCACAACAATAAACGCTGCTCCAACAGCACAACAACAAACGCAGCTCCAACAGCACAACAACAAACTCAACACTTGGATCCGACGACACTCCTCGTTTTTCCAAAACTATGATTTGACTTCCAATGCCTTCCTTCGAGGTTGTTATCATTACTTAAAGATTTTGAGGTTATTTAAGGTCTTATGAATTTTCTTTATAAAATAGATTCCATTTTGTCTTATCGCAAGTCTTATACATTTTCAGGATCTACCAATCCCAAGTCGCTTCCAGAGGATGTCTCGATCCACTAAACAAAATTAAGGCCCGAACCTCGTTCATCCTATCAAACTTTCTCAAAACTCTCAAAATAAAATCAGCATGACCTGCCCGCTATTCTCACCATTCAGAATCTCAGATTCCAGTACAGAGCATATTTAAATCATCACAATCAACAACATGTCATATATCAATAAATCGCATCATAAACACTTAGCACTTAGCATATAAAGCATGCACCACACATCCTAGATTACCCACATAGCACATAGCATGTAAGACAATCTCAAAAACATTCAGTAGATGAATCATCTACATTGTCAGCCGAAGCCTCAGAAAACATTTTCCAATCACACACAATTCCAGTGCATAAACAGTAAACAATGTCGAAACATCGACCCTAAGCATTAACTAGAGATTCAGTGAGAAGCCCTCACCTGAAAGTTCTCCAGAATGATCAACTAGTGCTTCCTCGCTCTCAAAGTGTTGGTCCTCGGGGAAATCCTCAAAAGCACCTTTACAATAAAATCACAGAATACTATCAGAATCTATCGGAAACTAAGCTATCGATACTTACTAAGGTTACTCGAAGTAATCTATACCCTAAGGTACGATAAACTAGCGCGAAAGACAAGTTTTCGGAAAAGGAAATTTTCCTCCTCCCCCCTAATAGGGCTCGGCCACTTTGTGCAACTATGGGGCTCGATTTTTCTTCGATCAAACTTGGTTCCTATGCTTTCATAAGCCGTAACTAAGGGTATTCTGAACTCGGAAAAATTATCGGATCAAAAACTGTCGCAGGGGTATTTTGGTCATGATTTTTAACTTAGGATTTTTCAAAACTGAAATCCCAAAAATAAAATTTTGCAGGGACGTCACCAACGATGTTTATGACAACTAATCCTACTAGCACTAAGCTAAGGCGATAGTTTTCAGCCTAAAGGTTGAAGCTTTACACCAAAAACTCCAAAAATGGGTATTTTAGGCTCAAATTGATTCCGGCGGAATTCCGGCGACATAACGGAAAATCTAACCCGGCAGAAGTGATCTTGGGCGCATAGGGAAGAGGTTTAGAATCAGAAATGAAAGATTCAGGATAGTTTTGCAAAAACCCATAAACTATCCGCTCAGAAAACTCTACAGAAAAGCTATGGAAAAAGCGATCAGAGGTAAGGATTAGCGACTATACCTCGAAGCCTTGAAGTAGCAACTGATTGATCGACGATCAAGCAAACGATGAAGAAAATCTTCTCTTCTCCCTCCCTTGTAGAACTCGCGGCCTTGATGAAGAAAATGGAGGAAAATTTGAGTTTTTCTTCCTTTCTTTGCTATATATAAAGGTTGGAAATTCGCGGGAAAATGAAAGTTTCGCGAATCTGATTTTTCCGGCGTCATTCTCCGTGAATTAATAGATATGTTTTGGCAAAAGAATTCCAAAACTATAAAGAGGTCTCCTTGTATTTTTGGCAACTAATGCATAGTCGGTATAAAACTATTTTACCCGATAAGTTGCTTTTTGCATCGAATGTCGGAATAGAAAACTTCCTTCGGAAGAAAGATTGAAATCATCAAGAGAAATGGGTGTACGCGTGTAGAATATTCATTTGAAGCTATGAATAGATAAAGTCTTCATTGTCGAGAAATTCTAGGGTTTTGAAATACCAGGGATTCGGTTTCGGCAAACTTCCGATGATTGGAATCGGACGTTCGTAGATCCTAGAGTTTCGCCTCGAAATGATGGTGATATATGGAAAAAGAGAAGTTCTAACATTTCTCTGAAGATTTTTTGGAATTAACTGCCAGCGTGCCTAAAAGTGAAAATTAGCTATATACTAGGGTTTCTGACCTAGGTTTAAGCGTAAAACGTTCGTGCTATAACTTCTATCGATCATAATGCAATCCTTGAACTTTTCCTGAACTTTCTCCTTCATAAATATATTTCATTTAATAAACTTTCGTTCAGGTTTCCCTTCACATTACATCAACCCTAATCGTGAATAAGAAGTTTATTCACTTAGCATAAACTTAAAAACTCGGGCCTTACATTTGCCTTGAAAGGGACTTTTGTAAATTTACCTTTCTGACATGCTTCACAAAGACCATCTGAAGAAAACTTCAGAGTGGGTAAGCCCCTGACAAGGTCAACCTTACTCAGCTGAGAAATCTTTCTCGTGCTGGCATGCCCTAACCGTCTATGTCATACCCATTGCTCTTCATTAACAGAAAGAAGCCACTTTACTTTCTGAGTTTCCAACTCAGATAATCTGATCTTATAAGTGTTGTTCCTCCTCTTGCTGTTAAACAGAACAGAGCCATCGATCTGACTTACAGCCCTGCAGGACTTTTGATTGAAGATTATATCATAACCCTTGTCAGCTAATTGACTTATAGACAATAAGTTATGATTTAAGCCATCTACGAACAGAAAATTATCAATGCATGGACTGTTATCAACACCAATAGTACCAAAACCAACAATTTTACCCTTCTCATTACCACCAAAACCAACTTCGCCTCTAGGCTTAAGTTTTAGCTCTTGGAACATACGCTTTCTCCTGTCATGTGACGCGAGCATCCACTGTCCAGATACCATGATTGGTGTTTCAGTGGAGCGATCAAGGATATCTGCAACATAGATAATCTTATCCTTAGGTACCTATTTTCTGGGTCCTTTCTTGTTAGTTACCCTAGAGGTTCTGATGACCTTTGGTTTCTCAACATGATAATGTAAAGGGATTTGAGCATGACATTTAAGCATAGAAGGAGTTCCCTTTTTACGAGAGGGTTTAGCAACTTTAGCAGGCAATGATTCAGGCAAAATAGTACCAGAGGGTACAAAATGTTCATGCAGAGGTTTAGCCTTTGGCATAGGAGGATCATTTCTACTGGGTCCAGAATAGCCAATGCCACACATTCTTTTTATGCTTAGTCAGGAGAGAGTTATATTTATCCATGATATCAGACAAAGCACATCACATTTAAGTTCAGAGGTTGAGAAAGAAGCGAATACCTCATTTTCATCGCCAGAGTCTAGATCTTCCTCAAATGAAGATTCAGAGTTAGTTGCTTCTTTTGACTCTGCTTGCTTGTTCTTGACAATAGCCATGAGTCCTTCAACAACTTCTCCATCAGAGTCAACATCCTATGACTCTGATTCATCAAAAGTCACCATGAGGCCTTTCTTAGCTTTGAAATGCTTCTTTGGTTTCTTGTCCTTTTTCAGCTTAGGACAATCACTCTTGTAGTGCCTTGATTCTTTGCATTCAAAGCATGTGACTTCCTTTGATGAAGACTTCTTCTGACCAGAAGAAGATTCGTTCTTTCCTTTATTCTTTCCAGAGCCTTTGTACTTGCTCTGCCTATGCTTCCATATGCGGTTGAGCTTTCTGGAGATCAGAGTTAGCTCATCTTCATCAGAATCCTCAGAGCTTTCTCCAGATTCTTTCTCTTCTTCTTGGAGAGCTTTAACCTTTTCAGATTTGGATTTCAAGGCTATAGACTTCTTCTTTCTGATTCTGATGTTCAGCACGCTTCAGTTCATGACACTTTAGTATGCTTATGAGTTTATCCAGACTCATCTGATCAACATCTCTTGTGAGTTCCAAGGAAGTTATCAGAGGCATCCAGCTTTCAGGAAGGCCTCTAAGAATCCTCATGACATGGTCAGCAGTTTTGTAACTCTTGTTGAGAGGTCTAATTCCCGCAATGAGTAACTGAAATCTGGAGAACATGTCCTCAATGGACTCACTGGATTCCATTTGGACTCCTTCACCTTCTTGTTTCCTTCATGGGTCATCTTCAAGGAATCAAAGATACCCTTAGCATACTCACGATCTGTGATCTTTTGGTATTCTTCATAAGAAATAGCACTGAGAAGAATAGTTCTAGCTTTATGATGCAGTGAGTAAAGCTTCTTCTGCTCTACATTCATCTTTGTTCTGGAGATCTTCTTACCATCCCCATCAACTGGACGCTCATAGCCATCCACTATAATATCCCAGAGATCTGCATGAAAGCCTAGAAAAAAACTTTCAATCCTGTCTTTCCAGTACTCAAATCTTTTCCCATCAAACATAGGAGGCTTTGCACTGTAGACATCTTTTTGTGCTTCAATGGTGGCAGCCGTTTTAGTTTTTCACACCTGCCCGGATCACTGAACACTGTTAGGTGTGGTAATCAGAACTTGAGCTCTGATACCAATTGAAGGTATGAAAAACGATAGAAAGGGGGGGTTTGAATAGCGTTTTGAATCTAAAACTCGATCCACTTGAGATTTAAACAAATATCTTCAAACACCAAAGATAAAAGTGCTAAGATAAGAGTTAAGGAAATCACACAAATGATTTTATCCTGTTTCACTTGATAAATCCCTCAAGCTAATCCAGTCCACCCGTTAAGGTGATTTCTTCCTTCTTAGAATGAAGGCAATCCACTAATCAGAGTTTGTTACAACTGCACTTGCTACCTGCAAAGTGACTAACAATACACTGACTTAGCTATCACTAAGATTCACTCTCTTAGTCTTCTCAAGGATCCGACCAACCTTGGTCTCCTAAAGGAAAATCAAACAACTGTTTGAAGGTTTGAGTTTACACAAAAATGCTTCTTAGAAAGCTAATAGTAAACACAATTAGTACAAGATGAAGAAAGATTGCTTTGAGAGAATATTTGATTTTCGCGTGAGCTTCTACAAAGTTTCTTCTAACAGCATCTTTCATCTTCAGCCTCTTTATATACTCCAAGGAATTAGGTTTGGAAGTTTGCATGGAATGCTACCGTTGGAGGGCAGATCTGGGTTTTCCAAGTTCTGCTGTGGCTGAATCAGTTAGGTAAGGTCGTCGGGAATGGTACAAATGCTTTTGTACTTTGGATAGTGACATGACCTTTATCCTTGTTGACTTCTGATCAGAGTGATGCTTCATATTGGAACTTGTGAAGCTTGGTGATCAGAGTCAGAAGGAAGCTTGGATCCTCTAACCTTTGTACCTTCTGCTTCTGGACTAAGAGGAGAAGTACTTGGTCTTCAGAGCCAGCTTATTCTTGGACTTCAAAATCTTCACTACTCAGCTTCTGGACCTTCAGAGCTTCTGATCCTTCAGAGTGTCTGATCCTTCAGAGCTTCTACTGAACTGAATCCATATTAGAGCTTTATAATCTTCAGATCTTCTGAAGCTTGATCTACTATTCAGATTGAACATAGTACGTGCGAAAGCGATGCAGAGGTTACTCTTTGAGCAATGTGCTTCTGAATTATGTGAAATAAGACCAGAGTCATGGCCTGTCAATAGAACACTCAAAAAACAACGTTAGAGTACCACAATTGTTCATACATAATAGTTAACATGTAATCATCAAAACATAGAGTTGTACTACTAGATCAAAACTTGATCTTACAGCTACAACACTAGCAAGAAAGTATTTAAGACATTCTTGAAGATCTGAAGGAAGAAGAATTAATTCTAAGAATACAAGCATTCAAGCATTCATTTTCAAAACTTCTCTACAACATTAAAAGCTCAAGCAGATATTCCCAAGTGTCAAACACAAGCCATTAAATTCTGCTCAGTGAAAGAGAAAACCTCGTACCATAAAAGAGTCATATCTCTTTATTCTCTTTACACTCCTGTAGTAACTCTTAAGTGATCCAATAGTCAGATCTGCACCCAAACACTTAGAGTTTCTGTTCTATAAAGTCTCTACCCTTGCTCTTGAAAGAAGAGAATCTTCGTAGAGTGATTTAAATCTTTGTAAGATTTTGGAGAAGTCCGGTACAATACTTATAGGAGGAGTCCTGCAGAATATTTGGAGAAGTCCGTGATAGTACTTGGAGATGTCCTGTCTAATACTTGTATTGGAGAAGTCCTTGATACTTGCTAGTGAAAATATTGGTGGTGGCCAAGTACTGGACGTAGCCCAATTGTTTGGGGTGAACCAGTATAAATCTCTGTGTGCTGATCGTTTTGTTCTATTTACTGTTTTACTTCCGCTGCACTAAACAGTTTGTGAAAAGTCACACTTAAACATTTTTACCAAAGAACTAATATCCTTTTCATAAAACAAAGTTTTAAAAAGTAATTTTCAAGAACACAATTCAAACCCCCCCTTTCTTGTGTTACTTATTTGCAACTCAATTGGTATTAGAGCTTAGTCTCTAGAAACTAACATCTTAAACAGGTGTAGAGTAAAGATCCATGGCAGAAGATCTAGCAATAGCTACGGGCTCATCCGCCAACAAGCCTCCGTTCTTTGATGGAACTGAGTATCCTTATTGGAAAACTCACATGCAACTATTCATTGAGTCGACAAACTACAAGCTTTGGGACATCATTGAAAATGGCAACATCGCTCACAAAGATGATGCTGGAGAACCTATAAAGAAGGATCAACTGACAGAAGCACAACGCAAGGACTATCAACTCAATGCTAGAGCTAAGTTATTCCTACTGTGTGCGTTAAGTAAATCTCAGCTGGATAAGGTTGATGGATTAGCAACAGCCAAAGAAGTCTGGGAAGCTCTAGGGTTGTCATATGAAGGTACAACGAATGTCAGGCTGAATATGAAACTTTCAAGATGAAGGAAAATGAAAGCATTGATGACATGTTTGGAAGATTCCAAACTGTCGTTAATGGGCTCAGAAATCTTGATCGCAAATACGAAAATGTTGATCAAATCATAAAGATTCTAAGATGCCTTCCCAGAAAATGGAGACCCAAGGTCACAGCCATTCAAGAAGCTAAAGATCTCAGCACCTTGAGACTGGAAGACCTCCTTGGATCTCTGAAGGTTCATGAAATAGAGTTGGCTCATGACGAAGGATTGAAGAAGCAGAAGAACATTGCAGTCAAAGCAAACAGTTCAAAGGCCATTCAAACAAAAGAACAATCTGAAGAAGAAGAATCCTCAGAAGAAATGTCTGATGATGAACAAGCCCTTTTCAACAGAAAGTTCAAAAGGACGTGGATCAAACAACAAAGAGGAAAAGGAACATCAAGGAAGGACAACAAACGGGACTCAAGCATGAAAAAGAAACCGCTCACTCACAAAGGTGAAGTGGCTCAAACTTAGACAAAAGCAACATCACCTGCTTCGAGTGCAAAAAGCCAGGACACATCAAGCAGGACTGTCCAAGACTAGCAAAGAAATCAGGCAAGAAATCCTTCTACAAGAAAAAGAAAGCTCTAGCTGCTGGATGGGATGAATCTGAGGACGGTTCAGAAGATAATGATGAAGACGAAGATGATGATGCACTCTTTGCTCTTATGGCATCTGCAGAAAGCTCAGACGATGAAGATGATGATGAGGTAAAATCTGAAAACCTTAAGGAAGAATTCAATGAACTACTTGAACATTCATATGCTCTATCTGAAAAGTACAAAACCTTGAAGAAACAATTTGCTAAATTACTACTCGAGCATGAAAAAGTCTTAATAGAAAAAGATCATGTAGTTAAAGAGAATACTGCTTTAAAGGAACAAGATTCTGTTACGGAAGTAACTACTCTAAAGAAAAGAATTAAAGTATTAATAGATTATCTATCCACGTTTACTATAGGTCATGACAATCTAGTTAAATTGTGTGGAAATAGTCGCGAATTGTACGATAAAAGTGGACTAGGATTTGATAGTGAATCAGCTTCATCCAGTGAATATATGTCTGATATATCTTTTACATCATCTGAATCTAGTCAAAGTAAGTTTGTCGTAAATTGCAAGATTGAGCGAGATGAATGAAAAACCTCTTATGAGAAGAAGGTTCCTTCAAAAGTTATTGCTAACCCCTCAGGACCCAAGAAATTCTAGGTACCTAAAAAGTCAATTATCTCTATTGCAGACCTATTTAGCAGAATGAAGGAAACGCCAACAATGGTACCTGGACAGTGGATGCTCGCATCACATGACGGGAGAAAAGTCTATGTTCCCAAAGATCCAAACTAAAAGAAATGGTGGATCGGTTACCTTTGGAGGAAATCAGAATGGACTCATTGTCGGAGAAGGTAATGTTGGTAAGGAACCACTTCCTGTGATTAGTAATGTTCTGTTGGTTGAAGGATTAAAACACAATCTACTTAACATAAGTCAATTATGTGATAGTGGGTTCACTGTTTCCTTTAATAAAATGAAGTGTAGTGTCACTGATATTGATGACAAGATCATCTTTGAAGCTCAGAGACAAGGGAATCTATATAAGACGAACTTGGAAAACCTAGCAAATCAAAATGTAACGTGTCTAGTATCATCAGAGGACAATACATGGCTTTGGAATAGGAAGCTTGGGCATGCTTCCTTAAGGACCATCACTAAAATCATAAGTAATGACTTAGTACGTGGTCTGCCAAAACTAAATATCAAATTTGATGTTACATGTTCTGCTTGTGTTCAAAGCAAACAACATCGTACCTCCTGTCGTGCTAAAAACTTTGTCAGCACCAGCAAACCTCTGGACCTGTTACATATGGATTTGTTTGGTCCTACTAGAGTAGCTAGTATTTCTGGAAGGAGATATTGTCTTGTCATAATTGATGACTACACAAGATTCTGTTGGGTATTTGTTGGTCAATTCGCAAGTGTACGAATACCTCCGGGTTTTAAAATATCGAACCACATGGATTGTGAGTGAGAATTGTTGATTTAAGTCGAAAGTTTGCAAATTCTTAAAGCAGTAAAATTCAGAAATTGGTTTTGGTTGATTGTGACAAAGGTTTTGCAAAAGAGCAATGTTGAAAATGAAGTAGATAACAATTGATGGAAAATTGCCTTGGGTTGTTGATCATCTAATCCACTTTAGTTCACCTATCCTATGTATGTGAAACCTTGATTCAACTCTTGTTGTTAAAGCCTATGTACTTACTAGTTGATTCCTCATAAAAGTAATTCTCTCAAACTGAAAGTTAAGCCCAATTCCTTGTGTACTTAAACATTCATAAGAGGTTATTAAGCATGTATATTCAGGCCAACAAAACCCTCCCCTCACTCTATGCCTAGAAGCAAGTATAGAAAGATCTACTTCAATTCATGTCCCTAAATCATATCAAACTTCCATTTGATTATAATCTAGTCTATAGCAAAGGTGCACCAAAGCTAAACATGCAATAAGGAATTGAAATACAAGATTGAATCAAGAACTCATGCATAGAGATAGGATTTAACAAACTAAAATTTCATAGAATCTCTTAACCCAAAGCAAAAAGTAAACTAGACACTCATGGCTAGTGAATTCATATAGAAAATGTAAAGGAAACCTGAGAAAAAAGACAAGTTGGAAGCCTCCCTTGGCCCAAAGTTCTCCTCAGCTCTCAAACTTGATCAAAAATGAGTGAAAATGTCTAACTCCCCAAAGAAATTGGCCTAAGCCTTATTTATACACAAAAAATACGAGGCAGGGCGCTCAGGCGCCAATTCAGAGCGCCTGAGCGCCAATTGCATGTGAAAAACATGCCTCTGGACCCTAATTGGCGCCTAGGCGCCAATTCCCAGCGCCTAGGTGCTCTAGCTCGCCTGAAAAGGACTTTTTGGCTTCTGAAACTCCTCTTTTCAATCCTCTTTAAGTTCTCCATTAATTCCATGCTTCTTGGCCTTCTTTCTCCTTCAGTTTCTGCTCTCCAAACCTAACCAACAAGCAAGGAAGATTCTAGAAGCTCAAAGAGCTCATTAGCACAAGAGGTCCTTCATAAAACAAGAGAAAATCATGCAAGTCCTAAACTTAACTTAAAATGCAAGAAAACTCCCTATAAACCTACAAAATTACCAAAACAAAACAAAGACTCAAGAAAAGATAAAAATGCATGAGAATGCATGAAACACTACATGAGACTCAACAAAAAAACTCAAAACAAACAAAGAAATGACCCTAAAAACACTACTAAAATAGGGTCATCAGTATTCTTCCTAACAAGTAAATATGAAACCTTTCGAGCAATCAAGATTTTCAGCAAAAGAGTTCAGAACGAAAAAGGATACTGCATGACAACCATTCGCAGTGATCAAGGAGGAGAATTTGTAAACGAAGAATTTGAAAAGTTATGTGAACAAGAAGGCATTACTCATCAATTCTTTGCTCCTAGAATCCCTAAGCAAAACGGAGTTGCTGAACGAAAGAACATGTCACTTCAAGAAATGGCAAGAACGATGCTAAGCGAAACCTCTCTACCCAAGTACTTTTGGGCTGAAGCTATTGAAACTGCATGCTACATCCAGAACAAAATTTCCATGCGACCTTTGTTAAAGAAAGCTCCTTATGAGCTTTGGCGCGGAAGACGTCCTACCGTTTTGTACTTTCATCCTTTTGGGTGCAAATGCTTCATACTCAACACTAAGGACAATGTCAGAAAATTTGACAACAAATTTGATCAAGGTATTCTCTTTGGATACTCTACTCACTCTAAAGCGTATAGAGTTTTCAACTCTATGACGAAAGCAGTAGAGGAATCCATAAATGTCAAGTTTGAAGATCACTCAACCGAATCAATCAATCGTTTAGAAAGAGACTTCCTAAACCTTGACCTATCTGATCAAGATGATGATGGTCTCTCCAAAGAAGCTCAACCCTCGAACATCTCACATGTAGAACAGTTCACTACTCCTCAACCAGAAGCTCAAGAACAGTCTGATCAAGTCATGACGTCAAGTGGTATCTCTCTTCCAAGGGAGTGGAAATACAAATTCGATCATCCACCAGAACAGATTATTGGAAGCATCTCAGAAAAAGTCAAGACAAGGTCGCCTTCAGAGAAGAATCCAACAGCGCATTTATCTCAGAGATTGAACCCAAAACCGTAGATGAAGCCCTACAAGATGAAGGATGGATTCTAGCCATGCAAGAAGAACTGAATCAATTTAAAAGAAGCGAAGTCTGGACACTTGTACCCAAACCAAAAGGAAAATCAATCATTGGTACTAAGTGGGTCTTCAGAAACAAGATGGATGAAAATGGAAAAGTAACAAGGAACAAAGCAAGACTGGTAGCTCAAGGATACAATCAACAAGAAGGAATTGATTACACAGAAACCTTTGCTCCAGTGGCCAGAATTGAAGCAATTCGTATTCTTCTAGCTTTTGCATGCCAACATTCCATTAAACTATATCAAATGGATGTCAAAAGTGTCTTTCTAAATGGAGTAATAGAAGAATAAGAAAGCTCTCTATGGTTTAAAACAAGCGCCAAGGGCTTGGTACGATCGTTTAAGCAGTTTTCTCATGAAGAACGGTTTCTCAAGAGGAAATATTGACAACACCTTATTCAGAAAGCAACTGAAAGATGACTACACTCTTGTACAACTGTACATTGATGACATCATCTTTGGAGCCACTAGTGATAACATATGCAAGGAATTTTCAACTCTCATGCAAAGCGAATTCGAGATGAGTATGATGGGGTAACTAATATTCTTTCTTGGTCTTCAAATCAAGCAAGAGAAAGAAAAGATCTACATACACCAGACCAAATATATAAAGGATATACTCAAGAAATACAACATGCAAAACTCAAATAAAATGAGTACTCCTATGTACCCAAACACTGTTCTAGACAAGAATGATGAAAGCTCACCGGTCGATCCAACATCGTACCGTGGAATGATAGGATCTCTCTTGTACCTTACTTCATGTAGACCTGACATTATGTTCAGTGTTTGCCTATGTGCCAGATTCCATGTAAACCCTCAACAATCTCATCTCAGTGCGGTTAAACGAATATTTAGATACCTAATAGGTCCTGCTAATGTTGGTCTGTTATATGAGAAAGGTAGTGATTTCAGGCTGAGTGGATACTGTGATGCTGACTATGCTGGAGATAGAGTTGAGCGAAAAAGCACCAGTGGAGGATGTCACTTTCTAGGAAACTGTTTAGTTTCCTGGTCTAGCAAAAGACAAAGCACCATATCCCTATCCACTGCTGAAGTTGAGTACGTAGCAGCTAGCTCTTGTTGCACTCAACTTCTCTGGGTCAAGCATCAACTTGAAGACTACAACATCCATGAAGATCACATACCTTTACTATGTGATAACACAAGTGCTATAAATATAGCGAAAAATCCAGTTCAACACTCAAGGACAAAGCACATTGAAATATAGCATCACTTCATCAGAGATCTAGTTGGGAAAGGACATATTGATATGTCTTATGTTCATACTGAAGATCAACTTGCTGACATTTTGACAAAACCTTTACTGGAAGGCAGATTCTCTGACCTAAGAGAAAGAATCAATATGCAATATGCAAATTGAAGATATAGAAATGCAAGTTTGCAGGTACCGTTCGATGAACTAACTGGGTACAGTTAAAGAGTCATCTCAGAACGAACTGAGCCAACTGCATACGTGCCACATCGTACTATGAGTTTATCTTTGCTACTGTTCAGCCTTTCCTGAAAATTGACTGTCAAAAGTTCAACGTCATCATATTTGTGACATGTGCTTCAACAGTTCTTTTCTGAAAAGTCACATCACATTCAATGCTCAACAGTTACTCAGTCAGCCTTTATCGCGTGTGCAACTCCAACTCAATTGTTTAATATTTTCTCTTTTCAAGGAAAACCGCTCTTTGCACTTCCTTCCAAAACCGTCATTCCATATTCCCAATCAACATATCTCTAAAAGATTTTGCAAACTTACTTCACGCTTTCTCATTTGCAAAATACTCTCTCTCTCCTCCAGGAAAAGCAACTTCATTTCTCTACAAATTTCTCCTCTTCTCAAAAACCTAATGGCCGGAGTTCTTGCAACCGCCTCTAAGGCCCCTTCCAAGAAAGGTGGAAAGACACCCTACACTAAGGCTGAAATGGAGATTCTGAAGAGAAGATCTGAGAAGATCAACCTACAACGTTCTGTTCAGAACCAAGAAATAGGAGTTGTGAAGACTGAAAAACTGGGTGATAACGCTTTGGTTTCACCAAGATACCTTGATATGAAGGTATTTGCTTTTGTAAAAATGGCAGGACTCACAGACCTTCTCTATCAAGACTGGGAGACGGTGTACAATGTAGCACAACGTGAAGTCTATGTGCCTCTTGTCAAAGAATTCTATGACTGTGCTGTGGTGAAGAATCGTGAAACCAACAGGTCAAGAGCGTACAACAAAATCATTGACGTCACTTTGCAAGACGTCGCTGAGGCTCTTGATGTGAGTCTGGATCAAGGTGAGAAATACTCTCCCTCATGGTGGTCAAAGACAGAAGACTACCGTTGCATCTGGAAAAATCAAAAAGATCCCTTGCTAGTGGAAGTGAGCAATCTTAGAGATGAGCTCAAGTTCAACAATGCTGTGATCAGCAAAGTGGTTCTTCCCAAAGATGGTGCAAGAGGACATGTAAGCACACATGCAAGGTATGCAATTTACAAGATTGTAAAAAGGGTGAAGATAAATCCTGCTCATTTGATGTGGAATTACTTGATTAACTTCCTGGATATGGGAAAAGGATACCTTCCCTTTGGGTCCTTACTGACCGTGATTCTTGAGAAGAAAAGAATTACTGCTGAATTTATGGAAAACAAGGCTGAACAATTGGAAGAGGATATCATCTGGCCCACTCCTATCAAGCTAGGAGATGTAAGCAAAATGAAAATCCCTTACGATGATTCAGAGGTTCCTGATGAATACCTGACAAAGAAGAAAAGAGTTGTAAGAGAGAAGGAGAAAACAGATGCAAATGTTAAAGCTGGTAAAGGAAAGGTGAAAACCTTGAAAGAACTAACGGAACAAATCAGTAAGGTTCCAAGCAAAAGAGTCGTTTCTGATGCTTTGCGAATCGCACCGTTCTCTGAGGACGAGCCAGAACAGTCCAGGGACGTGCCCAAGGCACCTACTAAGGAACGATCCATCCGGATCATCAAAGGTGGAGTTCTTGTACAATCTGCTTCTCATCCCATCGCTTCAAGAACAAGATCTGGGCAAGGGTCTCCTGCTTGCAAGCTTGCAGAACCCAAGAAAAAGCTTAAACGTTTAAGGATCAGTTTGATGATGAATCCACTGTACAAGTTCAACAGCCCCACTACTGCAAAAGGAAGATTTTAGCAACTTAGACTCCAACTTTCCACACCACGAGGTAAACCCTGAAATCTCAAATCAAGAGTTTGTCAATTCTCTGTTTGATGATTCATATGATCCACACCACAACAACCACACCTTTCACCAAAACCACTTTCACCCTCCTCACACCAAGAAGAATTCACTGTGAATCCCACTAATCACAGTTCACCAAAATTTTCTCATGTTCTTACTATGGATTCCTCCGATGAGGAACGCACTGTTCAACAAACCAAGACAAAATCTCAACTGTTTAATTTCTTTCCTTTGACTCTAGCAACCCCAATTGATCAACCCTTTCAAAACACTCCACAAGCACAAACCAATGAAAGCACCCCAAAACCACACTCAAGGCCAGGTGCAGTCTGCATCCTATCTCAGGCAAGAAAGAGGCGTCTTCAGACACTAGTGTCCTCTGCTATTAAGCATAGGCGCACTGCATGAACAACCAAGGCGCACTTCAAGGTCTTTCAAGCAAAACTGATTAAGAAAATTGAGAAGGCTCCCAATCATTCTGTGTCTGTCTCATGGAAAAGATCCTCTAACGTTGGCTACAAATATCATTTGGAAGCAAGCAAGGTACCAGATTGGGATGAATGGCAAGTTTGTGCAACTAAAGGCTATGTTGGCACACTGTCCAACTCCCTTCTGAACAGGTTAACTGCTTTAATTGTTTTCTTGGGCAACTGGGTCTTCATTTTGCTGCCAAGGAACATTCCAGACATCCTTATGCGTCCAGAAAAACTTCACATGGTCAAAGGAAAAGCAAAACTTCAGGAAGAAGGTGAATGTTCAGCTCCGTTGAACAATAAAACCAGAGATGAGCAACTCATAATTCCTGATGCTGACAATACTGTTGATGATCAAGGGAATGAGCAAGAGAACATGGAGCAACCTATGGAAGATCAATTTGTTCGCAGAAGCGATTTTGAGGATCATAAGAATCAAATCAACACTCTCTTCTATGATCTGGCCTCCAAGATTGACCTGCTCCTGAATCGTTTTGGCTAATGGCCACTCTCTACCTCTATCGTTCTATGTTATTTATCTCTGGCCTCCAAGAATATTTACACTTTAATTCTTGACCTTTGTCATATCCGTACTTAAGTTATCCTATATGCATGTCTCTTTTGGTTAACATGTCTTTTTAATAATGCCAAAGGGGGAGAAGAGAAAGGAAAGAGAAAGGGTAGAAAAGATAATTTTTTTTCCTCTAAATCTATTCTATAGATAACAGTTAAAACATAGATTCATTTAGTCAGGGGGAGTGGGAGTGAAGCGAATGAAATTCTTTTTGAAAACATTTCTAAACTCAAAATTCTTTGGAAACTTCACTAAACTCGGGGGGGAGGGGTTTATTATGTCAATTACCTCTTTCTATAAAATTTGTCATTATCAAAAAGGGGGAGATTGTTAAGTTCAAACGCATCATAATGTTTTAAAAATCTTATTTTGATCATAACAATTTTATAATAGAAGTTTCATTGAATATTTAACTACTGATAACGTTCTCAATTTCAGGAGAAATTCGGACATATGTCACACGCTTCAACGTTCTATCAATTCTTAAAAAGATATCTATCTCAAAAACTAGAAGCAACTCTGTCTTTACAGAACCGTTATGTAAGTGGTCGCGTAGTTTGAAGACTCTGACCATTTCAATGCCACGTCATCAGTCAGATATATCAAGACAAATTTTGAGCGCCAAACTTTTAGTTTGATTTCAACCGGCTGTCTTACATTCAAATCCAATGACAACCATTTGAGTTTCATTCAAACTGAATCACATGAAGACAAGTTTGCTTTAGCAAAAGGTACGCTAACCAACGAGGAAAAGTTCAAGCTGTCAACATCAAATTGCCAAATTGTTTCTTGTCTGAAAATTATCCCAAAGTCTATCACCACCTACTAGCTGACAAACATCACATTTTGAGCTAAAGGATAGACTTGCTCCAGAAGTAACATTTAATGAAGCTACCAACCAAGCCTTTTGAATCAACGGCCCGATATCATTTCTCAACGGTTGGATATTGTCTCACAACGGCTACAACACTAGCAAGCAAGTATTTAAGACATTCTTGAAGATCTGAAGGAAGAAGAATTAATTCAGAGAATACAAGCATTCAAGCATTCATTTTCAAAACTTCTCTAACGCATTCAAAGCTCAAGCAGATATTCCCAAGTGTCAAACACAAGCCATTAAATTCTGCTCAGTGAAAGAGAAAACCTCGTACCTTAAAAGAGTCATATCTCTTTATTCTCTTTACACTCCTGTAGTAACTCTTAAGTGATCCAATAGTCATATCTGAACCCAAACACTTAGAGTTTCAGTTCTATAAAGTCTCTACCCTTGCTCTTGAAAGAAGAGAATCTTCGTAGAGTGATTTAAATCTTTGTAAGATTTTGGAGAAGTCTGGTCCAATACTTATAGGAGGAGTCCTGCAGAATACTTGGAGAAGTCCGTGATAATACTTAGAGACGTCCTGTCTAATACTTGTATTGGAGAAGTCCTTGGTACTTGCTAGTGAAAATCTTGGTGGTGGCCAAGTACTGGACGTAGCCCAATTGTTTGGGGTGAACCAGTATAAATCTATGTGTGCTGATCGTTCTGTTCTATTTACTGTTTTACTTCCGCTGCACTATACAGTTTGTGAAAAGTCACACTTAAACGTTTTTACCAAAGAACTAATATCCTTTTCATAAAACAAAGTTTTAAAAAGTAATTTTCAAGAACACAATTCAAACCCCCCCTTTCTTGTGTTACTTATTTGCAACTTATCTCCGATTGCTGGGGCTTCGGCCGTAATATGTGGTATTTCTTTGTTATTGCTATTGATTGATTCACATGCTATACGTGGTAAGTGGTTAACCATAGGATGTGTTGATATATGTGCCATGTTTTGCCGCTTCTTCTTCTAGGCCGGTTGAGCCGGAGGATGAGCCTGACACTACTACTGCCATTCGCTTTAGGCCATCTGCTTCCTCCCGTGGTTATTGCGTGGTACCATTGGTCCACGTGATGGAGGGGGATGTAATCGTTAGAGTGGTGGATGCGGAGACATGAGTGTCTTGTTCGGTGTCTCGGTTTGAGAGGAGAGAGAGCATAGATGTGGATAGCGAGTTGATCATTCTGGATTCTAACTCTGACGATGACTATGCCAAGGAGTAGGAGGAGGATTGTTGAGACACGCTTTTCGGGTGTTTAGAGTAGGAGTATGTGTTGTAGCACTGATTGTCATTTCTCATTTTGGGGCAGGGTAGGTCCCCAAGTTATAGCTTTTGGTGTGGTTCTCTTTCAGGAGGATCATATGACGTTGGTCGGGCATAGGAGGTCTTGCTGAGGCCGTTTTGGACTGACTTACTCTTTTGGAGTACTGTACTTACATACTTGTGACTCTGATTATGGTTTGTACCTATTAGCCTCCGAGCATCACTTCCAGTTACTTTCCGTACTTTCCGTCACTGGAGGTTTCTCGTGACGTTGACTTTTACTTACAAGGGGGGTTGTATATATATTGTATATTAGTTTATGTTCATCGCATTGGGTTGAGTCTTTATTTCGATGAGTCTTTTATTTAAAACAAAACAAAAATACCTGCTTTTATGCTTTTTTGTTTTTTAGTTACTAAAGTGACCCCCCAAAATCGGGGTGTTACATTGTTGTATCAGATCCAGCCTCTCCCAGTACGGTGTGGTTCGAGGACGAACCAAGCGGAAGTTGGTGGGCCTGTGATGCCCTGAGCTGACGACGGTGAGGATTGATCGCCTTCTATGTGGAAGGACGCAACACACCCGAACAAGAGGTATTCTGAGACTGTGTAGGGATGAACTATACAGTTGAGGAAGGCATATATGATTTGATTGTACTACCCACAAAAACAAGTTGAAACTTCTTTTCGGGAGCCCAACTCATAATAACTCCACGGTTAAGTATGCTATCCTTGGAGTAATATTGAATGGGTGATCTCCTAGTAAGTTTTTCCGGGAAGTGCGCGAGTGAGGACAAAGTGCACTGAAAAGACTCGTGTTGTTACCGTGAGGCCAGTCGTCAGAATGGGATGTTACTATAATTCTCAAAAATTCCTGGAGAGGCAATGGCCAAAGAATACTCGGTAATGCCTGGAGAGGCAGTGGCAAAAGAATACTTGTTATGGCTGAAGAGGCAGGGACAAATAATAATTGTATGGAGAAGTCCTTAATACTTGAGCTTAGTGAAATCTTGGTGCTGCCAAGGACTGGATGTAGCCCTATCGTTCTGGAGTGAACTAGGATAAAATGCCAGTGTGCATCGTCTACTCCTTTGCTCTTACACTTCCGCTGCACTAAACGATACCAACAAAGATGATAAATCTTTATATAGTTTGGAAAACCAAATTTTTTATGGGCACAATTCAACCCCCCTCCCCCCCCCCCCCGTTTCTTGTGCTACTTTGATCAACTTCAAGTGGTATCAGAGCTTCGTCTCTGAATACTAACACCTTAACATGTGTGGAGTAAAGATCCATGGGAAGGTCTTCAAGATCAATTTAACTTCAAACATGCATCCAAACCATCAAGCAAGAAGATTTCATAGGCATCCAGCTCTGAAGATCAACAAGATATCCGATGATTAAGGACTTTCCAAAGTCGAAGAAATCACTTCAGAAGATCAAGCAGAAGACACTTGATGAAAATGGAGAGGTTTACACGATAATCTGTCTCAAATCTCAAATGGAAGAGTTGACTCAGCCAGCAGTCAAAAGGGCAAAAGGTTTCGTCCATAAAGAAAATTCAATCCCTATCAACTCAGAGAATTCCTGTTGTTGACAAACGAAGCTCCACAGTTGACGAATGGACCTTGTCTACATGAGCAACATGAAGCTCTCCCCAATGAAGTCAAGTAGAAAAACTCCAACAACTTGATAACACCTTGTGTAACATTTCTATTTCCAAGAGAACAAAGATGGAGGAAGTTTCACAAGACCAGATAGTCAACACCTTGAGTGACTAAACTCTTGCAGTAATGTCTGCCCCATGAAGTCTGCACTTAAAACCGTTGGCGTTGCCAAGTTCAAACGCCAGTGGCATCATTAGTCTATATGCTTCTCTCGGTTGAAGTCAGCTAAAAGAAAGTAAAGTCCCGGTTATTCATTGCCAGTGCAGTTTCCCATGGAGTGTGTTGTTGAAAAACCAAAAGACGAGGCCATCGTGGGGTTAGACACTATGCCTATAGTAGAAGAAGTGCAAAATGGACATGTCGTTCATTCATCCATTCATATTGAGGAAGTACTTGAAGACGAAGCAGATGAAGAGTTGGAGACGCCACTTGAAGATGAAGGTATAAAAAACGATAGAAAGGGGGGGTTTGAATAGCGTTTTCAGATAAAACTTTTCCCACTTGAGATTTTAACAAATTTCTCAAACAAAGAATGCAAAGTGCTAAGATAAGAGTTGAGGAAAGCACACAAGGATTTTATCCTGGTTCACTTGATAAATCTCTCAAGCTAATCCTGTCCACCCGTTAAGATGATTTCTTCCTTCTTAGAATGAAGGCAATCCACTATTCAGAGTTTGTTACAACTACACTAGCAACATGCTCAGTGACTAACAATACAATGAACTAGTAAACACTAAGATTCACTCTCTTAGTCTTCTCAAGGATCTGACCAACCTTGGTCCCTTAAGGAAAAACAAACTAACTGTTTGAATGTTTGGGTTTACGATGAAATGCTTCTCATAAAGCTAAGGTAAACACGATGAGATCGGTTTGAAGAAATATTGCTAAGAGAATATTTTAATATTGCTTGAGCTTGAACAAGGTTTCTTCAGCGGCATCTTTCATCTTCAGCCTTTTTATATACTCCAAGGATTAGGGTTGTATCCGTTGCATGGATTGCTACCGTTGGAGGGCAAATCTGTAACTTCCAGATTCTGTTGTGGCTGATCGTCTTAGGAAAGGTCGTCAGGATAGTACAATTTCTTTTGTACTTGGATAGCAACTTGACCTTTATCCTAGATGACTACTGATCAGAGCGACGCTTCATGTTGGAACTTGTGAAGCTTGGTGATCAGAGTCAGAGGGAAGCTTGGATCCTCTGACCTTCGTAACTTCTGCTTCTGGACCTCAGAGTAGAAAGTACTTGGTCTTCAGAGCCAGCTTACTCTTGGACTTCAGAGTCTTCACTTCTTAGCTTCTGGACCTTAAGATCTTCTGATCCTTCAGAGCCTCTAGACCTTCAGAGCTTCTGGTCTTCAGAACTTCAAGTGATCTGAATCCATATCAGAGCTTGTAAACTTCAGAACTTATGAAGCAGATACTACTGTTCAAAAGAACATAGTGAGTGCGAAAGCGCTGCATAGGTTACTCTTTGGGCATAGTGCTTCTGATAAGTGTGAGTATTGACCAGAGTCAGAGCCTGTCACATAAACACTCAGAAAACAACGTTAGAGTACCATAATTATTCATACACAATAGTTAACATGTAATCATCAAAACATAGAGTTGTACTACATGATCAAATCTTGATCTTACAATCTCCCCCTTTTTGATGATGACAAAACCAAGTATTTTGATGAACAATTCGTAAACAATAAACTGAATTCACTAAGAGTTTAGAGAGTAGAGATAAACTTATCCCGAGATGAATGGTTTATGTTGCTCATTCTGAATCCAAGTCACAGCTTGATTCTGAGCTTAGCTCCCCCTGAATCTAAGACTTAATGAAAGCATTAGTAATATCTAGATTCTGAGCTAAATAATAAACTAGACCAGAGTGAGAATTTATGACATAGATAATATGTGAATATCAGAGTGCATAAATATTCAGAGTCATGAGCAAGGTAAAGGTATTAGAGTCAACTGATTGAGCATACGATCACTTCAGAAAAAGTGAAAATGTATTCCTTGTATGTGCCCACGGACAAATCTATGGTCATAAAGGTGGAACTCTTGAATTCTCCAAAAGAAAATGAAATCACACTAACACAGCTTACACATCAAAAACTGGGTTGTACTCCCCCTTTTTGTCATAAGCAAAAAGAATGGGGTGTGAAAAACTTAGCTTGAAGTACAAGGTACTCCCCCTTAGAGAAGGTCTAAGTTAAAAAGATGGAGAAAATAAAAGGATTAAAGAAAAATTAGTTAATTAATGCATATGCAGAAAATTAAATGAGAGAGTGGAACGTTTACCACCGGCCAAGGAGTTAAAGGTAAGCATTTGTTTCCAATTAATAATCCTCGAGAAACTGCTTCAGCAATAACTTCTGGAGACTGAACTGAGCTTATAAATAGCGGTTAAAGCATAACAGTCTTCACATATCATCTGCTTCTGAAATCAAAATTGCAATGGCATCCTACATAGCTTGCATCGAAGAACTAAGGAAGAAGGCCTTTGATGAAGATCTCTTCATCAATGTGCGGCATCCAGAGGATCCGAGTGTCTATAGTCTGACAAACCAACTATTAGGCATAGGCCTAAGTCCAGAAATGGACAACATCCTCAGAGGGTTCCTCGCGTTTGTAGAGGAGCTTCAAGATCTTTTCCAGCGGGAGCTGGATAACTTTGTCAAGATAGAAGCGGTGGAGACTGCACTGGAGACCATGGCGGAGGGTCTTGAGAGGCAGGAAGTGCGCCAGAGCTTGGTCCAAATAGAGTATAGGCAGCATCGTCTGGAGCTTGAGAAAGCAGCGATGCGTAGGCAGTGTAGATCTTTGAAGAAAAATCCTCCTTTTTGAATGTATGAATGCAAATGTATGAATGATTTTAATAAAATAAGCTTGTTTATTGATTAATGCATATGTGTAAAACTAAGTAACAAAGAACAAGTAATTATGCAAGCACATAAGAAAAAAAAAACATAGTCTGATAAAAAGAACAGAGTTAAAGATAAGAAACTATAATAACATAGTAATAAAATCATAAGAAAAGAGAGTTCCTAAACTAAGGTTTAGTTGTCCTCTTCAGAATTTCTGCGCACATATCTTGAAGACTCTGGAGAAGAGCTTCTTGAGAATCAAGTCTTCTTTCAATAAGGTCAAGTCTGGAGTCTGACTGAACTAGAGCAGACGGAGCAGCTTGATCAGAGTGTGGAATCTCAGAGCCTTGTGCAGAGTGAGGAGCTTGTGTAGAGGTTGAGGCGATGTCTGTGACCTGAACATGAGCGAGCACTTGAGCTTTAAGGATTGCAGCCTCAGCTTCTAATCTTGCAGTTTGTTCCAGAGCATCAAGCCTAGCGGACTCATGTAGAGCTGCTTCAAGCCTTGCAGCAACTTCTGCTTGCTCTTTCTTCTATTATAGTGTAGAGCTTTTCCCTTAAGCGTATTTCATGTAGAGCTTGTCTTCTTCTGTTTCAGGCTTCAAATCTCTGTCTAGCAGCATTAATTATGGCCTCTCTTTCTTCATTGTAAAGTAACATCATCTCATCAATCTGGTTAAGCATCCAATTGCACAGACGACTCCAGTCTTCAGCAACCAAGTTACGTTTCTCATTGTGTTCAGTTTGACCATACAAGTTGCGAATGTGTGTTGATGCTTGATCATGAAATAAGTTGAGGCAACTAAGCAGAGTGTCTGGTTTAGGGTAAGTGTATGAGATAATGGGCAGATTGGTTTCAGTTGAGGGAGGATGATTACTGCTAGTGGCTTCAGAGGTACCTTGAGGAGAGCCAATATTCAGAGTCTTAGGAACAGTGGTATTGGTCTCAGGGTTTTGGTTTGAAGTGCCAGTGTCAATATTAGGAAACTCAAAGTCAGCAGATTTGACTGAAGAAAGATTTGAAAGGGACACTTTGGAGAAATCCTTTTCCTTCTGAGGAGGAGGAGAAGGAGGAGGAGAGGGAGGAGGAGGGGGGGCTGAGTTCAGAGGGACCGCATTGATTGGAAAATCAGGAGCTACCAGAGGTTCTGGTCTAGGTCCAGGATAGCGGTTTGGGCTTGGAACTTTGATGAAATGCTCAGGAATCTCTGAAATCCTTTCACTTGCAGTTTGAAAGAATTGGCAATTAGATTCAGATTGTTGGATGGTGAGGAAATTGGAGTATTGGTAGTAAAAGAAACAGATGGAGCGGGAGAGAGATTTTCTTGATCAGAGTGATCAGGTGATTTTGGTTCAGAGTCTGGCTTTTCAGAGGTTTGTGTTTCAAAAGCTTGTGTTTTAGAGGCTTGTGGATTGTATGGAAGTATAATAGGTGAGGTTGGTTAAGAGGGTTTGGGATTTTGAAGCATTTTCCAGAGGGGTTCTTCCTCAATGGAAGGTTGAATGAATGAAGGCCTAGGTGGTGAGATGTGAGTGGTTGTTTGGACAACAGGTGTGGATTCAGGAAGAGGAGAAGGTAAAGCTAAGGTTGGAGTGGGGTTAGACACAGCATCAACAACATCAAATTCATCATCATCAGTAAGAACAACGAACTTACTTGAATTCCTGACTGAAGATCTGGTAACTCTGGAAGTAATTGCTGCTCGAGTAGGTTCCAGCTGAATAACCTTTGTAGCAATTTTGACCTTCTTTTTCTTCTTCTGAGGTGGTTGCTCATCATCATCACCATCAGAATCATCCTTTGTTTCAGCAGTATCCTCTTGCTTACTCTTAGTCTTCTTCTTCTTGGGTGATTCAAAATCAGGAGGTTCTGGCAGAACTCTGAAGAACTCATCCACATCAATTTCATAGCCTTACCTATTCAGATCATCAAGATAGAACATGATTGCCTCTAGATCATCAACCTTTGACCAGAGGGGGTAGTCTGTGAGAGGGACTCTTCTTTTCCTGACTTCATCTGTTGTGGCAGCAGATTCAGCTTCAACTTTCATATCTATCAGACCCATCTTCTTCATTGTTGTAGGAGTGAAAGCATCTCCAACAATAGTTGAGAGATCTTCAGTGCATCCTGCTTTGGTCAGAGCTTTTATCAACTTGCTCTCAATGAAGAAATCAGATAGTAGCCTTCCAAAAGGAATGTACTTGATTGTAGGCTTGGTTGAGGCTGCAGTTGTTCTTGACTTTCTGATGCAGTCCTTGAGATAGGTGAACAAGAAATGTAATTCAGGTTCCCTATAGTACGAATGTCCTGCACGATGATAGGACAACAGGTTTGACAATCGCTTAACAGTAAAACAGAACTTAAACCAGAAACAACAAAACACAAGGATTGTTAACCCAGTTCAGTGAAAAACTTTCACCTACGTCTGGAGGGTTTGCACCCAAAGAAAGGAAATCCACTATCTCAAGATTCAGGAATTACAGACACTCATGAACACAATAGTTCATAGTTCACTTCCTAATCTACCCAGTGTATTTCTACTTAGAACCTCAACCTAAGTATGAGAACCCCTCTCACTTTCTCTCAATCACTGCCACAGTGATTGGTGAATAAAATGAACAATCAGAGTTTGAACGCTATCAAACACACAGAACCCTTCTTTGCTTTATAGAATCAATGAGCAAAGAGGATTCACAACTAACAAAGGACAAAGCACAATCACAAATCCTAAAACACTTGATCTCTCTCTCTTAGCTTCGGTGGTCTTCATGTTTTAGGCCTTCATCCTTTTATAGACTTCAGCAGCGGTAGCATCGGCTCTAGGGTTAGCATGGGCTGAAGAAACAGATTGCAGCAACAACAATTCAAAACGCAATCTTGATAGATTTGGTTTACTTATTGCACACGTAAAGATATAAACCAATCTTTTAACAGAGATTGTTTCAACAAATAACAACCCATAATTAAAACCCTTCTGGAATAGCTACTTGCACCTTAAGTAACTCGAAAACATATCTTCAAATAATCTTCAGAGGGCCCACAACAGAAACTCAAGCTAAGGACCGATGCCCTAGCTTCACGGAATCAGATGCCACGGCATCTACTTCGACAATCAGTTGTTTTTGACAAAATGCAAGGCAACATGTACCAACAATCTCCCCTTTTGTCAAATTTTGTCTAAAACAACACATAAACCAGATAGGATAAAAATAGAGAATTAGAGAATCAATTCTCCCCCTTAGTCAGAGCTCCCCCTCAAAAGATGCATCCACACTAACAAAACACTTAGCAGCAAAAACACACAAACAGAAGTACGATCAGGCCTTAGCAAATGATGACTCCATAATAGATCATCTTGAACATCAACTTATCAGAAATACTATCAGAAGCTATGTGCACATAAGCTATCCATATAAAACCAGAAGCTGCAATATAAAACAAAACATAGCCATTGTCTTGAACTTGTCTTCAAATTTAACAGACCAAAGCTAACACTAGCAAAACACATAGTCTTCACAATAGCAACATAGGTCTTCTCAGTAGCAGCACAAATTATTACAAGCCATAACAGATAGAATCTTCAAATCTTCAAACTACAAATTACTCCCCCTTTTTAGCACAAATTTGCAAAGGGTGCACAAATACATCCAAAAACAAACGACAATAGCAGAAGTACATAGCAATCTAGTCTTCAGAACTGGATTCCTCTCCAGACTCTTCTGCACTTTTCTCTGCACTCTCATCAGACCCTTCCTCTTCTTCATTGCTCCCAGCCTGAGCAGCAGTAGCAGCAGCACTTTGCTCACCTCCTTGGCGTTTTTCTTCTTACAGCTTGAGAAGCAAAGCATCAACCTTGAGCTTCCTGGCAGTGCTCACCTTAATTGTCTCCTGCAAAGCCTTGGAGACTTCCTGTAATTCAGCAATGATGGCCTGAGTGCCAGATTCAGTCACAGGAGGGGCATATGTCCTGCTGGTTGGCATGGCAATGTCAAGGACATGTGGCTCCATAAACAAACGTTGATCCAAGGTTATTGGAACTCTACGAGACATAGCTGAAGGTATGAAAAACGATAGAAAGGGGGGGTTTGAATAGCGTTTTCAATCTAAAACCTTTCTCACTTGAGATTTTAACAAATCTCTTCAAACACCAAAGATAAATGTGCTAAGATAAGAGTTGAGGAAAGCACACAATGATTTTATCCTGGTTCACTTGATAAATACCTCAAGCTAATCCAGTCCACCCGTTAAGGTGATTTCTTCCTTCTCAGAATGAAGGCAATCCACTGATCAGAGTTTGTTACAACTACACTTGCTACCTGCAAAGTGACTAACAATACACTGACTTAGCTATCACTAAGATTCACTCTCTTAGTCTTCTCAAGGATCCAATCAACCTTGGTCTCCTTAAGGAAAAACAAACAACTGTTTGAAAGTTTTTTGGTTTACAAAGAAATGCTTCTCAGAAAGCTAATAGTAAACACAATAGTACAATGTGAAGAAAGATTGCTTTGAAAGAATATTTGAATTTTGCGTGAGCTTGACAAAGTTTCTTCAGGCGGCATCTTTCATCTTCAGCCTCTTTATATACTCCAAGGAATTAGGTTTGGAAGTTTGCATGGAATGCTACCATTGGAGGGCAGATCTGGGTTTTTTCAGGTTCTGCTGTGGCTGAATAAGTTAGGTAAGGTCGTCAGGAATGGTACAATTGCTTTTGTACTTTGGATAGTGACATGACCTTTATCCTAGTTGACTTCTGATCAGAGTGAAGCTTCATATTGGAACTTATGAAGCTTGGTGATCAAAGTCAGAAGGAAGCTTGGATCCTCTGACCTTTGTACCTTCTGCTTGTGGACTCAGAGGAGAAGTACTTGGTCTTTAGAGCCAGCTTACTCTTGGACTTCAGAATCTTCACTACTCAGCTTCAGGACCTTCAGAGCTTCTAGACCTTCAGAGGTTCTGATCCTTCAGAGGTTCTGATCCTTTAGAGCTTCTGATCCTTTAGAGCTTCTGATTCTTCAGAGCTTCTAGTGAGCTGAATCCATATCAGAGCTTTATGATCTTCAGATCTTCTGAAGCTTGATCTACTGTTCAGATTGAACATAGCACGTGCGAAAGTGTTGCGGATGTTACTCTTTTAGCAAAGTGCTTTTGAATTATGTGAAATAAGACCAGAGTCATGGCCTGTCATTAGAACACTCAGAAAACAACGTTAGAGTACCATAATTGTTCATACACAATAGATAACATGTAATCATCAAAACGTAGAGTTGTACTACTAGATCAAAACTTGATCTTACAATAGCCACTTCATCAGTCTTGAGAATCTGAGGATGTTGCTTGATAATGATCCCAGTAAGAAGTGAGGGAAAAGAAACAGGCAGCTTCACAGCACAAGTATCAGCATGCTTCAAGGTCTGCTAAAAAACAAAAGCACCAAAATCAAATGCAATAGACTTGCCAATCCTATAGATCAACTTGGCAAGGGTTGCAAAAACACTAGAGGTATGCTGAGTAAGAACCCAATTCACAGCACCAATCCTGTTAAGGATTGCATACTTCACACAAAGATTTCCAACGGACAACAATCTCTTGATGGGCCACTTCTTCACATGTCTAGCAGTAAGTTCCTTGGCAACATCATCCATGGAAACTTCCTCATCAGCAAATTCAATGGCACTTCTTCCAAGTGTTTGATTTATCACAGCAGGTGAGAACACAACACATTCAGCCCTCACAAAAACCTTCCTGAATTCATCACTCTCAGGAAGTCCAACATCCACAGAGAGATTCACCAAGAATTCTTTCACAAGCTTCTCATAGCACCTTCCAACATTCTGGATAGTCTTCATCAGACCTGCTTTTTCAATAAGTGCAATAACGTCTCTGCATTCAAGAACATCAGGGACAACTTCCCTTTCCTTGGCCATTCTTCTCTTACAAATAAACTTCCACTTCTAAACATTCTCTTCCAAGTGAAAAGACACTTTATCAATAGGAACAGCAGGAACATTTTGAGGAATACGCTTACCAGAAAACTTCTTTTTCTCAGAGGGTCAAATGTCCTGGACATCGGCTTCAGCATCTGACTCAGAATCTTCAACATTAACTGGAATCTTCCTTTTCTTCTTCTCACTTGGAGTCTTGATTTGTAGGTTACAGGAGATGACTTGGATCTCTTTGGAGAAGTATGAGTGACTTCAGGAGTAGAGACCCTTCTTTTTCTTTTTATCCTTGCAGCAACGCTATCAGGAATGGACTTAACCAGGGGCACATCATCAGAATCATCATCAGAGATGTCAGAAGTGGACGAACCCAAACCTAAATCTCCTCCCAGTTTCCAATTCCGCTGCACGAAGTGCTTCCCAATCCTCCCAATCTTTGTGAAAAGGGCTATGATTTGGGGATATCCCACCAATATCCCCAAATCAGAAATCCCATCGATAAATAGAGGAAAAATCCCAAGAGGTCGCAACTCAATCGTCCATGTAGCTTCCCCCTTCGCCCTCTCTGCTTCATCTTTGTCATCCACGTCGTCTTGTTGAGAAGAGTCTTCGTCGCCCCTCGCAGTGCCTTCGGTCTTGGTTGACGACGTAAGAATGCCAAGTTCATGAGGAACCCTAGCAGAGGAAAGGGTCGAACGTTTTGCCATTGTTCCTAAATTTGAAAGAAAATTTATAAGAAAATTATGCATAAAAAATCCACAGAAAAAATCTGTAGAAATAAACATTTTTTAAGTAGTGATGGATGTTGTACCATGTAGTTATGCTCGATTAGAGGTTTATCTTGCGGGGTGATTTGAAAAGGATACTTGCTTGGTTAATTCATGTTCTGTTGTAACTCCTTAATCTTTAGTTTTGTTGTTTTTTCTATTGGTTCAATAGTCTCCTATTGTATTCATGAAATTTTACTTATATATTGTCATTTAACCATTCTTTCTCTAAAACTTTCTACCCTTAAGCTCTCTCTGTGAATTGGCTCTTCATGGGTGGCCTCTGCCCCGTTCAGGTGCGGTGGAAACCCTTTATTGAACCTTCCTTCTCGTTTTCTCCCCTTTCCTTTCCTTACCTTGACTTAATTTCTCTCTCACTAGGATCAACCCCTCCCTTGCGCCGCCCCATCGTTTTTTCTCCTTCCCTTTTTCGTGATACTTGCCTCCCAGAGTCTCAACATTGTTTATTTTATGTTGAGGTCATGGTTCACTTCGAATTTGGCTTTGATGGGGCTTTTTTCCGTTCTAATATGGCTCTAATGGGTTTGGTGGTGGCTGGCTTGTTTGTGGGTGTTGGCACTGGTTCTCGGGGCGTGTTGCGGTTCATCTGGGCGCATCGTTCTAGGTGTGGGGCGTTCGGGTTCCCGTTTCTCCAGCCAAGCCTCTTGGTGTTCCAAGAACTCGATATGAATTGTTCCACATAGCCCACAAGGTCCCAGTTCGGGATACTCCTTATGTCAGAGAAAAAAATGTTTAGTTGATTCCTTGTAGAAAAAAATGTTGCGGTTGTACTTGATTCAACAATGGTTGACTTTCAATGGAAAGCGCATGAAGACTGTAAAAAATCAAGAGTCAAGTCTCTGTGGAGCAAGAAGCCACCATATTACTGGGAAATTTGGGATGGACATTGATGCGGTAAAAAAACTACATAAAAGCAAACTTGATGCTTCCTGAGCCGTGTTTTTGGGTTCATTTCGGTTTGGTGTTGAATGTTGTTTATTCTTCTTTGTCTTTCTGGTGATTCTTCCAACTTTTTTCGTGATGTGTTGGAAGGTGGAGTTATGGATGAAGACACAGTACATCTATTGTTGTGTTGGTCGTTGTCACAGATCTGTTTTGGGGGATATGGTTTTGGGCTTCTGGAGTGCTGCTCGAGGTCGATAGTGAAGGTTGGGCCGACCATGTGCTGATCAGGAACGTTGTCGGGTGTTGTTCCCATTAGGTTTTTATGATTTCGCTTTCGGGTTGATGTCTTGTGCTGGTTTGCATCCCCTCCAATTACAAGATGAGCTCTGTTTTTGTTGGGTTATGTGACTTTTCTTTGCAACATATCGGTCCCAGACAGTTGCTCCTTCTCATTGGTCATTTAATGTTTGATCTGGGTTTGGATCTTGTCAATGTCACTTGCAATTTTTCCTGCATTTTGTGCAGGGTAGGTGTTTTATTAGGTGTTAGAATTCTAAAGTTATATCTTTGAGCGCACCAAAACAATTTGATTTTTAGGTATTTATGTGTAATGTTGGAGGAGATTATGCTCGCTTTGTTGAGTTTTGTTTGTACAATTAACCATTCCATCTAATAAAACTTTTTCTTACAAAAACAAAAACTTTTACTTTTATTGGGTTAAAGTACCTCTTGTACGTCTAGTCAATTTATCTTTCGCTTTATAAAAACAATGTGAAGGTGAAATTGGCCATAAAGTACAGGAAAAAAAAGTGAAGGATTTAATTAGGTGCATTCACCTTTCATGCAACTTTGTAAAACCAAGCCACCATAGACCATGTTATTTCTCATGGTGTGAAGGACAAAAATTAATTTCATTCCTTTTACGGGAACCTAATCCATATTTTTTTAGAAGAGGCACATACAAAGAAATGCACATAAATATATGGCAAAGTAGCTATCATTAAAAGAATACAATTTCCTTTGACTTTGAGAATGAAGGAGAATGATCATATAATCACTGAAAGCTTAACTTGAATGATGTATTTTATTACATAATTTATAGAACCGTTAGTCATCCAAAGTCTAATGTCTTTTGAGAAAATTCGTGAACCATTTTGCGGATAGCTTTTGGTATCTCTTCAATCCATTTTTGTAATCCACAAAATTTATTCCAAATCGCACTGTATAACCTGAATTCCATTCATAATTGTCCAGCAATGACCATGCGAAATATCCTTTGACGTTTGCCCCATCCCTTAAAAATTCACCAAAATGAAAGTATTAAATTAGATATACAAAATCAACATTAAGAAAATACATGTAAAAAATAACTCACCTTATTGCAGATTGAAGATAAAATAGATGCCGATAATAATAGTCAATTCTGTAGGTGTCTATGAGAGCTTCCCCTAATGATAGTGTTGGATCATTGAACTCATCAATACCTACAATTCAAGTGCAATTTGCAAAGTATAAATTCTTTCATACATGATAATTGTTAATATATGTTAAGAAAAATTCAAGGTAAACATTCAATGTTATATTCTGTGATTACAAATGTAAAGTTTAATGGATTTACCATTTTCAGTAATGTAGATTAGAGGGTTGTTGTACTTTTTCTTGATATAGAGCAACAATTCTTGAATTCCTTTTGGATAAACATATAACCAACTTGAAGCGGCCTGCAAATATAATTAGAAACATAAGTTATTGCTATAGTCAAACAAATTTTGAAAATGCTATATAGACATACATATTTTTTAGAACATCCGATGGACATGTGCTTAGAAGTGGTATGAACCGATGCTACTTATTGGCTTAAACCGCGTTAAAAAGTATATCCATTGGATGTTAAAAAAAGCCATATGTCTACGGATCATTAGCCAACAAATTTTTTCTAAAGATAAAAAATATTTATTAGATAATTAACATGGAGATCATATAGCGCTACACAATACGTACCCTTTGACCTATAGGATTCCCGTTACGCTCAGCTACCATAAAAAACAAAAGATTTTCTATTAATTATCAAATTAACTTATATATAAGGAGTAATAATTTAAAGAATTGATAGATAAAGATGTGCTTACTTGTAAGATTAGCAAGAGAGTCCGTGAAGAAATAGGGTCTATCATTGCTTCCAGAAGATGCGTTGGCAGCATAATAAGTGGTGTAATAGTTTAGTCCAAGAAAATCAAATGAACCTTTAACTAGACTAGCTTGCTTCTTAGAAAACTTTGGTAATCTGCTTCCGACTAGTGAACGCATACTCTGTGGATAGTTTCCAAATGTCAATGGATCCATAAACCTACAATCATTGTGTACAAATGAAAATTGACTCGATGAATCATGAAAAATAAGGCGATTCATAAGTTAAAAGACTTTTTTTACAAATTAATTTTAGCACATGATTAACAAACCTATTGTCAATAATATATAGGAAATAGTAGTAGTAAAATGATTTATGGATGAGCTAAGTTTTTAGAATATTCTACTATTGCCCATGAAAATTACTTGACTTCAGATGTGTTTTTAGTGAGCTAAATTAAATTTTCAGGGGTTTTCTAGTTCTAACGGATTGTTGGGAGTGGTTTTAATTTGATGTGCACTAGGTAGTGCAACAGGTTCTATGTTGTCATTTGTTCTTATGTTGGTACTGTAATGAATTGAAGCATCCTTTTACTTCAAATAATTTATATTATTTGAGAGCGTTTCAAGCAAATACCATCCAAACATGAAGTCAACTGCTCGTCCAGCAGCGTCATGATCATATTTGTTATCTGAAAATGGTTCGAACCAATGAGTCAACAATGTTATTCCTATAATACCCTTTTGAGATGCCTGTGTAGAGAATTCAAACTTGGTAGTTAGTTAACAATACCTACGATGTATGTTATGAGAATGAATTTTTTACATGAGAATAATAAGAATAAATCATGAATTTTAAAAATGAATGATCAAATATTAAAGTTATGAATGTTCACATGACAACTTAAAAATGTCATGTCACATGCTTGACTTCATGTGCTAATCTTGGTCATTCATAATTAGATCCAACGGTCATAATTTATTCATATCATTATCACGTTAACTGTACATCCCCAACTTAACACCAATAGTAGTAAGTATATTTAGTCATTAATTCACAATAGTACAATGAACCTAATATTTCTTCTTGTACACTTGAACAGCTTTTGCATGAGCAAGAAGTAGGTGGTGTGAAACCAAATATGGCTCTATCCCTGAATCACCACCGGTGCAATTTGGATTAACCCATTTAGAACATCGACCCGGTGCAAATGCCCCAAGTACGTAGCCATTGCTACTGTAACCCCATGGTTCATTCAAAGTAATCCAATGCTTCACTCTATCTCCAAATTCCTTGAAACATAGCTCCACATAATCTTGAAAATCATCTCTGAAAAATCGATCATGAACTATGACGTGTAAAATATAAATTTATGCATATACATACCTTGAATTTAGGTGCACATATGAAATTTTCATTTTAAATTGATATTAGAATTTCATGATTAAGGAACTATACTCTTTTTTTTTTGAAATAGGAATTATACTCTTTATTCATAAAAGACTAAATTATCGAAAAAAAAACCGAAATAATTAAAAAAAATTATTTTATGACTTTGTATATTCTGACCAAGAAAAATTTGCTTCACAAGTTAAAATAACTTTTTGTAAGTTAATATTAGCACATAAAGAGCATATTGTAAATAAGACGTACTACATATTAGTAGTAAAAATATGATTCACCAATAAACTAATTTTTAACATGATCCCACAATAAAGTTGTGCTTATGATATTTTTCTTTCTGTTTTTACTTATTTGCAAAAAGGACGGGGCTAAGGCATAACTTGGGCGGAAAATAAATTCAGCCAAGATCGGTGTACATCCGGTGACTAGTGAATGTTGATCATTAAAGAGAGATAAGAAAAAAAAAAGATAGATACATCATAAATTTAAGGATATAATGCGATCGAAAAAGTGATAGAAAAAATAATATTCTAAGGTGTATATATTATTTCTGATACATGTATCATTACCGACATAAATTTTATAGCACTTACACAATTTCAGGACTTAAGAAACCACCATACTCATCTTCCAGAGTTTGGGGAAGATCCCAATGAAAAAGTGTTACAAATGGTTGTAGACCTGCAGTGATAAAATTCAATTTATTATTTTAATTTGTTATCGATTGTTTGAGAGAAAAATAATAAAATACAATCGAATTTCAATTTTGACCATTAGCTAGCAGTTCGTCGATGAGATTGTTATAATATTTGATTCCTTCTTGGTTGATACCTCCACTGAGCTTTCCTTCTATTAATAGATTCATTTAGAGAAAAATATAAAACGGTTAATGTGTAATATCCATCTAAGCAAAATTAATAAATAGGAATTAAGAGTTAATAATTACATATTAATTTCACTCACTTGGGAGGATTCTGGACCAAGAGATGGAAAATCTGTAAGCATCCAAATTCAAAGACTTCATGAGTTTAACATCCTCCTGTTGTGACAAAATAATTTATTAATAGAAAGTAGAGAATGATTTCTATACTTAAAAAAAGTATAAAGTTTTTTTTTTGAACTTAAAAAAGTATAAAGTTAACCAATCATATTTTAGTAATATAGAAAAATATTTAAAAAGTTAATACGTGACACATTTTTACAATCTCATTGGTCAACAATGAAAAAAAAAACTACTTGTACATGTACCTTTTTCTTTGCAAAATAAATGTGTATATCAAATATTCTTTTTAGTTTTTAAGTAGTTTACAACCTATGCCACTTAATTTAATTTCCTTGTTGTCATTTGGAAATTTGATCATAACTTGTAGCGGTGATACTGGTCAATCGAGACATCTCCGGTGCTTCTATCCGTTATTTTCTCTGCATGTTTCATATTTATTATTAGATTATAGAGAAAAATTAGAGCTTGTTTTGATTTCCCTCTAAATTTAAAAACTATATTCACAACCAATTTATAAAATCTATTGTTCAGAAGGGAAAACAATTATTTGAGCCATAAGTTTTTCGAAACTCGGATAATTATCTTAAAGTTTCAAGAATACATTTTTATTATTGTCTTGAGTTTTTTTTATTTTATATTTTTAAAAACTAAAAAGGTATTTAACAAAACAGTAATCAAACACGTTGTTACTCCTTAGTTTCCCATCTTTTGTTTGATTGCAAGTTAGAGAGAAAATTTGAGAAATATGTACCTGGATATTTATGGCTGAAGGTATCCCATATACTTGGTTCTCTACCGCCTTCTTTTGCTGCACCTTCATACTGTGTATTATCATCACAATCATTTAAAGAAATTTGATTTGAACCCTTGAAAATCTTAATCAAGTGGTTAAAAAATGAAAGAAATATTCTAGTTGCTATTACCACCTTATATTTATTTAAGAGAAGATAATTTATACTATTTTTTAACTCATATTATGCCGTGTAAGCCCCATACGTTTCCCAATTTTCAAGGAAATATTTCAAATAGGTTATGATAAACAAATTCTTAACTCAGGTATTATTAATTTCAAAAGGGAAAGAGGTATGTAATTGCTGGTTAGTATTCATGTGTGTGCTCTGGGCACTAGTGAATTGATGTTTTTGTTGGTTGAGGGTGCTTCCTTTTCAGATTGTACCGGTACATTGCTCGTAATTAATTTGTAAGTATAAAATTTGTAAGGGGTTGTCTAAATGACCCATGATAAATTTTGCAAATAGGAAATGTGATGTACGTAAAATTGTCAACACTATTAGTTTAGTTACCAAATAGCTATGATTTTTTTTTTGGAATGGGAAAATCGTATCAAGCCAAAATGTTCCAAGGTTACAGAAAAATCATATATCAAGAAAGAATTAGCCTCAAGATTCCAAGAGTAACCCAGGCATGGATCATAACATAAAAACGGAAGATGCACAGCAGACGCAAACAAGAATTCACAGTTATTTAGCTTTGAATTTACTACATCACAACCAATTCACAACTTTTTAGTAACAATGCACCGGTGCGCCACTAGTTGGTGTACAGTAGACAATTCTCCTAGATAATTTTTAATAAATATATATTAGCACGTACTTTAAAATAAAAATTATAATAATTTTTTTTTAACAAATTGAGATAAAATCTATTTATATTGCACCAACTGTTTTTGTTTTACCTTGTGTTCTCTCTTTCGTTCTTTATTGTTATGTTTTTCTTTCTTTGTTTCTCTATTGCTTTGTTTTTTTTTGTCTTTTTTCTGTAACTGTTGGTGATTTTGTACTGGGCTTTGTCCCTCTTTTCTCTCATTAATGATATTTTGGCTTTTAAAAAAAACTATATCTGAATGCACTAACTAAAAACTATAGAAAACGTCAAGTCATAACTAGCTAGCTAATTCAATTTGGATGGAGAGTCTTTAAAACTATAGATTGTAACTTGACGTAGCTAGCTAATTAATTACAGTGCTCAAATTCTTTGAGAGTCTTTAAATAAAGATTGTGGCAGATTGGAGAGTTGGTATCGCTTGAGATTTGGTTTCTCAAAAAATCGGGTTAAGTTTTTAATCAAATAACTTTTTAGCAAGTCTTTAGCTAGTTGATTAGCTGAACATGACAAACATAGTCTATATGTGAAATTAATTATTATACATGTTATAGTTATTAAAAGAAATTAAATGGAGTAAATTCCAAGAAATTTCTGTTTTTTAATATGTAGAGGGATTATATGAGTTATAAAATATGAATTTAATAAACTTAACCACTGAATTTAAAGTTTCAAATAACCAAAAAAAAAAGTTTCAAATAAGCCAATCAACTGTAATTGTTGGATATTCATTAGATAATTTCAATTTCATGGACGAAATGTATTTTAAAATATACGTAAATATTGACTATAAAATTATATACTTATGAATTTCTTATTTAACTGCAATTCCGTTTACATAATTATCATAATAATATGATGTAATTTAGAGGTTCGATTTGTTAAATTCATCTCATATAAAAAATTATTAAGCGGAGGGACTCCCTCTTGCAAAGAGTTAGTTTGGAGTAACTCGATTTCTCACACAGCCACGGGCGCGCGCATGCACACATATATATTACCTGGTATGAAGCAGATGCTGTCCCAAAAATGAAGCCTTTGGGAAAATTGCTTCGTCTCATTGAGGCATCATCAAGAGTGGATGCACAAGATGTTGCGAATGTAACCGATGATAATGTACTAGTAAGATTGAAGAAGAGGACAAGAAGTAAAAATGCGTTGAATGCCATATCAAAGATAAGAAGAATAAGAAGTAACATAGACTAGTTTTATGTTCCAAAAAGTGATGCAGTGCAGGGGCCTTAAATAGTGCAGAAAAACTCTATGAATTGGGATTAGAACGTGCGGTTACTCATGGTCAAGATTAGTGCCAGTGGATTAGGAAAACAAAAGGATTGAAGTGGTCAAACTATATATATATTTAGTAACAAGCAAAAGATGAGTGCAATAAGAATCAATCAGTTTTGCTGAGTAGCAAACACGTAGTGACATATACCATTTTGTTTTTTTTTTGGTTGATTTTAAGTGAAAAGAGAAGGATGTGATGAATTTTGACAGAAAAATTTACACTTTATTCTACTCGTTTGGATGGTCAGGAAAATGTAAGAAATCGAAAAATTTAAATGTGGGGCCCACATTGCAGTTTTCATGCCTAACCTGAGAAGAAAATTACTTGAGGGAGGACTAGAAAAATTCAATTTTAACTTCAAATGTTTCCCCAAATCCCACCTGTTTCTAACTTATAGTTTACACTATTATTGCAGTTTATTTTTTTTCCCAAATCCAATGTGTATTTTTTTCCCCAAATCCAATGTGTTTATTTTCTTGCACGCTTTTCTTTAACAAACTGCATATATTAAGAAAAAGATGACACAAAGGTCATTATTCCATGATGAAGCAATGGAAGAATCGCATTTTAAACCTGTTCTGGAATAAAATCCTAGGGTAGAGCAAAGAAGCTCAAGAGTAATATTGTGGTAATAAAGAACATGTATTATATATCATAAGCTCCCTCTTATATAGATGGTGAACCTTGGTGGTATTCTTTCACTAGCATCCCTGCAAAACAACTTTCTTTACAAGGACAAATTTGATTAAAGTATTTCATTAGCATTCTAGTTAACAAAACGTCTTTGTAACTTGCTGAATCTCTTGGTTGGTTGATCGGATATGAGAGACACATTTGGTAAGGCGATAAATGGTAATAAACAGTAGTTATAATGGATTCTCCACCAATTATTATTGCAACAATATGATTTAACGGGTATACTATAATAAAGGGAGGAATAAAAGGCTATTCATTAGGCACCTAGATAATAACAATAATAGGGGAGCAATATTAAAATGGGTTAACGTTTAAAACCGCAAAGGGTGATATCAATCCTAATAATGCCAATTAGGAATAGTAATAGCTAAATGAAAAGATATGATACGTTGATAAAGTTAGGGGATTTAGTCAAAAAGGAAAACATAAGTCATGAATGTAAATTCAAATTGTATTGATAGGTGATTAAATGATCATTAATAATCATAACTGATATATCAAAATGATAAATGTCGTTCATACCATCAAGTAAAAAATGCATATTAAAGTTATATAAATGTAATAATCTTAAAAAGCTAACTTGGAGCAATAAAATTGATTCCACATAAGATCGTGAAAAAATGTGGAACAGCAAGGTTGACTTAATCAAATCAATTCAATTCCAATATTTAAATGACATCACATTCACAAAAGGAAGTTTGTGCCTTATAAGTGACAATTATTGCAGTCTAATTCACAGGTTAATAAATTCATACAATAATCAAATTCTTCAGAAACTCACGCATAAATCATGTTAATTCACTTCAATTGTCTTGAATGAAAACGGTATCCAACCAAACTAATCTGGCCGAAAAAATCAAAGCAACAAATAATACCCCTCATGTAAACCTGATTTCCGGGTGTCACTTTAGTAACCAAAAATAAACTTTACGCGGAAAACAGGTAATTTTTTTTTTCGTTTGATTCCTTTAAAATAAAGCGATAGAAAATAAGGACATAACCCAACAACTAAACTAACCGACATACAAATATATACACATGTACAACCTCAGCTGCACTCCCACGTCACGCGCACTCGCAGTGACTCCAAGGTAGTGTGCCTGCAGGCAAATATATACAGATCCAGAAGTGTGAGTAAGAAAGTTATAAGTACAATCATCCAATGAGAAAGTCGGCCCCAAAATGGCCTCAACACATGGCCCCTATATTCCGACAGACTTTCTGTGATCCCTCAATAAAAGAACCACACGAAAAGCCATGCGTCGGGAACCTACCCTGTCCCAAAAGTAAGACGAAACAGAGCTCTACACAAAATATGACGCCTGCCTAAACCTACCCTCCCATAATTGCTCACATAACCGAGTCCACAGCGAACTGAAGACGGCAAGTTGAAGCTCAGCTCCATGCGTCGTAGAACTCCCTCCGTCAGACGTCCACGCTCGTCAGTCCGGTCCTCCATCTCAAACCTGATCCCCCCCGAGGGAGAGACCATCGAAACCCAAACCACCGTCGACATCTGGCAGCAGGCCGACCGCCCAAACACAAACATGAAACCAAAGCCAAGGCGCTAGGGTCAACTCACGGAAATAAGTAGATATACACTCAACATGTGATATGGGGTATAGATATATATGTTGATATATATATATAAGCAATCCTAGCATGTTATTGGCTCTAACAATGCTTCAATAAATCAAACAACACACAATTCCAGTCAGAATGAATGTATGCGTGAAATGCAATCAATATGATCCGGATTGTGACGCGTTCCCGTTCGCCACAAGTGAAGCATTCCCGTTCTTCACTATGGATGAACCATTCCCGTTATTCATCCTTGGTGAACCATTCCCGTTATTCACCGTATGATGAACCATTCCCGTTATTCATCATTAATGCATTGGTGAACCATTCCCGTTATTCACCATGTGATGCACAGGTGAACCATTCCCGTTATTCACCCGATTGATGCAATATGGTTAGCCAAACATCGAATCGTCCTCACCACACAAGTGTTTAGCTCAAACCCAAACTCAAAACAAACCCAAGATTTAGTGTCGGTCAATACAACACAACTCGAATAACAAGACCCAAGAGTTAGTGTCGGTCAATACAACACAACTCGAATAACAAGACCCAAGAGTTAGTGTCGGTCAATACAACACAACTCAAACGACAAGAACCAAGAGTTAGTGTCGGTCAATACAACACAACCCCAACAACAAGAGTACTAGAATAAGAGTTTAGTGTCGGTCAATACAACACAACTCCAACAACAAGAGTACTAGAGTACTCGGTGACTTTCAATCATCACCATGGATCGCCTCAGTGGCTTTCCCCAATTCCCCAAAACCCATGACAAAGTCGACTTTTCCCCATCTTTCGCAATCATTTTCCCATTGAGACTCCCTATGGTTTATTCGTTAACAAAAACGTTTCGAATTGAATTAGTCAGGTTATGAGTGTATTTCTCGAAGTCTAAGTCTCCCAAAGTCTTTAGTTTTCAAAACTCTATTCATTCTAAGTTTTACCAAAAACCCACCAAAAGCAATTTACGGGGAAAGTCTAAGTATTCCAACGAATACCAACAAATGACTAAGTCTCAAACCCCACGTTTGAACTTGCCTAGGGTTGTTCATCCAACCCGAAATATCAAATATCACTAGTACAGAGGTTCCCCACTCCGAAGTCGCGTCAAAACGCACAATTCAACAATATCACAATATCACAAGTTATGGAAAAACATCATAACATCAACTCATCATCATAATCAACATTAGATAAAGCATAAGTCGAATTTATCGACGCCTATCATGCAGTCATAGCTAATAGGTAAGTTGCCCTAACCTCGAGCTGCTCCAGCTTCGTAATCAAAAGTTCCTTCACTCAAAGGCTCTGTAGATCCCAAAGTTCCGTCAACTGAACCTCGGAGAAAAACAAAGCAGAATCCAAACAAAATCGATTAGTTCGATCACAATACAACTCATAAACGATAGACAAAGCATGAAAGCTTCAGAATACAACAATCGGATACGAAAAGACAAGTTTTCGAAAACGAAAACTCCCCCCCTCACAACATAGCTCTCGGCCAAAAGAGAAAAAGAGCTCCGGCTCTTTTTCTTCGATCAAATCTGTTTACAAGGTAGTTTTAGGGTAAAACTAAGGCAAAGAAACTGTCGGAAAAATTTTCGGACAATCGGATCGAAATACGACTGTTCAGGGGCGTTTTGGTCCAAAATAAAAGCTCAAAACCTCAAAGTTATCACTTCGGAAAACAAATTTGACAGCAATGATCCTAACGACATTCGTAAAAACAAATCCTAAAGGCACGAAGTCAGATTACGACTTTTCGACAATAAAGTTTCGAAATGTGCGCAAAAAGGGTTTTGAAACAGTTTTTCAGATCTTGGACAACTCGATCCATATCGGCGAATACCGACGAAGGTTCTAGGCTCTTGGGCACGTAGAGAACATACCCCAACAGAGAAATCAGGAAAAACGGACAGTTTTACAAAAAGCTCGAAACTTTGAGCACAGAAACGACTACAGAAAAGCAGTAGAAACGATGATCAGAGGTACGAATCAAGCTAGTTACCTCGATACCTTGAAGTAGGAACGAACTGTGCGAAGATCGGTCAAGTTTCGGAGAAAAATTCTTCTCCCTCTCCTCTCCTAAACTCGCGGCCCTCTTTGGAAAGAAAATGAAGATATTTTGATTTTTCAGCTATTTATAGGAAGGTGAAATCGCGGGAAAATGAAAATTTCGCGATTCCGATTTTTGCAACACGTTCACTGATGAATTCTAAGAGAGATTCTGGCGACAGATTTCCAGAACTCAAAACAAATATCTAACATTTGGGAAAAACGATATCTAAAATCCCAAAAGCGGTGTAAGTTAATCTGTCCCGAAAAACTACTTTTTGCTGTGATGGTCAGACGACAAAACTTTGTTCTGAAGAAAGATTGGAAATGTCGAAACAAATCTGGCAACGCGGACGGAAACTTTGTTAGAAGTCCCGAATAGAAAAAGTCTTCATCCAGTGATCAAATCTAGGGTTTCAAAGCAAAGAAATTAGCGTCGTCGGACTTCCGAGAAGTGAATACTATCGTGCGTACAGTCCAGAGTTCCGAAATGAAACGCTGGTCGAAGGAAAAATAAAGAGAACCTTTAAATTTCCCAAGGATTTGAAATCTCACTTAATACGTTGCTTTAAAAGCGAAATTAGCCTATCCTGGACACGCTTGCCATAAGGCAAGTGTGCAGACGACTCGTACTAACTCCAAAAACAACTACGAAACAATCCTCAAGCAATTCCTGAACTTTCTTCTTCATTAACCTTTCTCAAACATCGAACTCCTGTCATGCTTACACTGATTATACGCGTGAGTCGGAAATTAACTTGTCCTATAAATCCAGGTCTTACACCTCAATTTATGAAAAAAATTATTTAGATAAAATTACGTCTTATTCTTATAAATCTTCTAAATCAAATAGAAATAAAAGTATGATAATAAACCTGGCAAGTATCATGCTTAATTAAAAATAATGAACCTGTCATTACTGAAATCGAGTAATTCTTCAAAGAATTAAATTGAAACGTCCCTAAGCATGGGTGAAGTTGATTAGGGAGAGATATAGATGTGTTGGCCGACCAATTATTGCTCCGCCAGGGGTTTTTCGTGGAGTTCTTACCACTGCTTATGCTTCCGCAGCCGCTCACAGATGTGTGATCAAACAAGGTCTTCTTCCATTGGTTACCATGGTAATCTGTTGCTCTTTTTATCCCAAGTTTGTCGTTGAAGAGTTGATTTTCCTTGTCACTCTAAGGAGAAATAGTTATTTTGACACAGAATAAAAACTAGTTGAAATAAAACTGCACATCTAATTATTTTAGTAACTATAATAATAAAGAAGGACGAAGCTAGCAAGAGGAAAATCAAGTGAAGAGTAAGTTCATCATGAAAACCAAAAATCAGCATAGATTGAGAGAAGATGCACAACAAAAAACCAGCATATGATTATGATCGAGATGGAGCACAACATGCAAGGACCCTCAGAGGTGGTATGTCAATATCAGGATCACTTGGGGCTGAGGAAAGTTTTACCGAGCCCCACGGTGGGTGCCAATGTTCTGGAATAAAATCATAGGGTAGAGCAAAGAAGCTCAAGAGTAATATTGTGGTAATAGAGAACATGTATTATACATCATAAGCTCCCTCTTATATAGATGGTGAACCCATAACCCTAGTAATAAATGCATTGAATGAGTTGACTAGGTTACATGATTTAGGGAGGAAATCAAGGGGAATTATAATAACTACTTTGACTATTCTTAGGGAGAAAAGGGGGATGAATATGGACTCCACTTCATGCTTGGTTGTCTACCTTTTGGGCTTCCTTACTTGGTTCTTGGGTCGTTCTGCTTGGAAGCACGCTTGGCCCAAAAGTCCATGACGGTACAAAACCTTCTCAATCCAGACTCTAAAACCTGTAAAAATAGACATTTTTATCAGGGTATGGGCAACAACATTACTACCAGGACCACAAATGAAAAAATAAGAATATCAAAACAAAAAACTAAACTACAACAATCATCAATAATAGAGTCATGGTAGGATATGCACACTCTACTTTCTACTGCAAAACTATTGTTTTTTTATTAGTGGCTGAGGTTGCTCTCATGTTTTTATTGAGGTAATCCTATAATTTGCATTTTGCCATATTATTATTGATTTTTTTATAGGGTTGAACACATACACTTTATCATCTTAGATAAATTTTACTATATGATATATACCATATATTTTTATTTCTAACTTGACTTTTATATAAAACGATATGATTCACGAGTTAAAAAATAGGTTTTTCGATCCACAGTTTCACCGCTATGCTTTTCAAACACTTTTTTCATTCTTTCTCCTTATCCTAACTTAAAAATCACATCATTTTCCACTTATATTCTTTCCTTTTAATTATATTCTTCCACTTATATTTCTTTTGCTCATTTTAACTCCTACAACTAATTAAGCACAAAGTAAATAGATTAACCATCACTATTGTATGTCAATTTTTCTATCCCATCAATTGAATGATAAAATGATGTCAATGTTAATTAAAAGATACATGCGTGTTGTTGGATATTAATTCACATCAGTGATTTTTAACTGATATGACAGTTTAATTTGTGCACAGTGAATGACACATGAATCGGAAAGATAAACTAAGTACCAATTTATTTTTTGGTATATCAGAAAGATAAACTACAACCCTCCAGGCTGATCCATGGATCCTTCTCCCTAACCTATATGTCGATCAACTTCTACAACTTGAGCTATCAGACAATAAAATACCAATTTTGATTACATATTCACATTTTTTTTCTTTTTATCTCTTTGTTTTTGTCACAAGAGCCCAACACCGCCCCGGCCCAAACCTTATTCATCAGACAAACTTGATTCTAAATTTGGTCCCAACTTATGTCTGTAATTACTAATTTGACTAGTTTCACTTTTTAGCTAGTTCTCCTTTGTTGGCAGAAACAAGAAACAGCGGCTTGCTGAGGTAACAGTGTGGATGGCGTCTTGCTGGTCCTTGTGGCTAACTCGTAACAGTATTATTTTCCAGGATAATGTTTGGGACGGTGGTTTGGTTGTGGAATTAATCCAGGTTCGAATTTGGCACTGGTTAAAAGAGAAAGTGAGGGAGTTTCATTATTCATTATATGAATGGAAGTCAAATCCGGTCATATGCCTCTCTTCTCTTTGAATTTCGTCATTGGGGACATGGGTTTTTGGCTACCGTTCGTTGTGCGTTTGGAGTGGAGGTTATGTTGTATTTTTTTGTCTCTTCTGCTATGCATTCTTGGCGCTGGATGTCTGTTGTTGTGGTGCATTTTGGGTGATGTATGTTGCTGCTATATGTTGGGGCATTCTTGGTTTACTTAGAGCAATAGTTTAAGTTTGTATGGGAACTTAATCTGGTTTGGATTATGCAGATGGGATCTTTAAACTTTGTTTATTTTTTCTTTCATTCTTTATTTTTCTCTCTTTCTTTTTTGGGTTTAGCACGCTTGTGCTATTTTTGAATACAATTCTTTGACTTACAAAAAAAAAACTACATTTTTTTATCGGAAAAAACAAGCATATATATATATATATATAATAAGTCTAATATTAATACTCCCTAAGAAAGTTCTTGAACCATTTTGCAGAGATTTTGGTATCTTGTGAAGCTGTTGTTGACTTGTTGCAATCAACAAAGTCCATTCTAAATCTCACTGTGTGTCGTTCAGCCCATTCAAAATTGTCCAACAATGACCATACAAAAATATTGTCATTTCACACCGTAGGCATTCGGTTGTGTAATTTCACCAAAAACTAAACAAAATAGAAAGGACAATATTTTGTATGTTCTCATATAAAAGGGTATAGTTCCTTAGTGAGTCTTTTATTTTAGAGGATAATGTAAGTCATCAAAACTATTGCTGTAGTTGTTGTTCTATCTTAAGAACATAGAGATAGGGTATAGTACCCAATGTGAGAGGATTGCGATGTGAAAATCCTAGCGAGTAAAAGTGTAATCGCATAGAGAGAGAATATAACTGAATTCCAAGTTTGTTATTTCTCAAATGAGCTAAGAGTCCCTTACAATTGGTAACCGCCCCTTATTTATAGGCTTGGGGTTGGGCCTAACGCCCCTAAACGCTCTCAGTGGGCCGGTTGGGCCTCTTAGGGGAGGCCCAAACTCTCGGGTCCAATCAATTTCCTGGGACAAGCGTCCCTGGGCGAGGGCCCCCTTGGTCTCGCCCAGTCCATAAGACACCGAGCTCGAAGCATGAGGGCTAAGAGTGTCTTAATAATTGAGGCGTCTAGTACTAGAGAAACCAACTAACGTCAAAGCTTAGTGACCGAGAATAATCGCCAACATGGCATAGTAAGTAAAGCTAAAGCTAATTTCTGACTCCCTTCACGAGCCCCTCCGAGTCCACAAGTCCACAAGTAAGCTTGCGGTGACGGCGCTTGGTTCCTCGCCCTATTACAGTTGTGATCGCCGTGAATCATGGTTGCCTGACGCGTGTAAGCCATTTGTAATGTACTTAAGAAGTGCAAAGGTCAGCGAACCTGCAGAACCCCAACCGCTGTCCTCGAAACGTCCCCTCGAACCGCAATAAAGCCTGCCAATTTGAATTTAATCCAATCAACCGTCATTATTTTTATTTAATGCGCCACTCCCGCTTCCCGAAATACGCGTCCTTTCCCCCAATAATCATTTCATCTTGTCATCTTAGGTCACGACTCCTTACTTAACGGTGAACCATCTCCTTTCTTTTTTCTTTATTACCTCATCCCTTACTGCCAACTGCCCTTATACTCCTCTGGCTCTCACAACGGTTTCTCCTGACAACCCTGCAAACTCTGACCTCTCATGCTTCCTGCTTCACAACTTCTCTTTGGTTAGTATTCTCATCCCTGTTTTTACTCTTTCCTTTTGTTTTCGCGATGCCCCCAACAGGAACCCCTTCTTCTGTGGAGGAAATCAAAGTCCACCGCTTGAAAACCTTCGCCACTCTCCCTTCCCCAATCCAGAACGCTCCTGACCAAGGGATCCTTGACCAACCCTCAGAATTTGTTATCGGTGACTCTGTCTCTGACCTCACCCACAGGGTTGGGGGTTTTTGTAGCACCCCGTCGCTAGAAAACCTCCTTCGCACCACAGGTTTCCAGGGCCAAGATCGCCCGTGGCAACACCGTGCACTTAAGAACCCCAAGTACTCCCATTTCTTTTTTATGTATGAGTATATGTTCCTTGACCTTGGCATCAAACTCCCTTTCTCCCCATTCCTTAGCCGAGTGCTAAGTGCTGTCAACGTTTCCCCTTGCCAACTTCACCCCCGCGCCTGGGCTTACTTGAGGTGTTTTGAAATTCTCTACAGCAATGTCGACGTAGTTCCCTCAACTGCCCTCTTCTTCTTTTTCTTTCAAGTGGATTCCCGATCCCTGGGGTCCCCTGGCTGGGTCGAACTGGCGCCCCGCCCGGGCCGGGAACGACTCAGCCCTTACCAGGGTGACCCTGAACCTTGTCTGGCTCGCCGGTATTTCCGGGTCGTCGTTTATCCAGCCTATCCCTCATCCTTTACGCAGAGAGACTGGAAATCCTATCCTTCTAAAGCTCTCGGGATCCTCGCCCGACTTCCCCGCCTTAGTTGTGCTGAATTACTCGGTGCCCCCACGAGCTCCAAGCTACTCCCGCGATTAGGTTTCTCCTTTAAATTCTCTTTCCGGTACTCTATTGACCTTTCTGCTGCTGACAACACCTTTTTGTTTTTGCCTTTCAGGGAATATGAAGTTCTCCACCGCTGAGCTTCTGAAGGCTTTCAATCTGGGAGTACCAAGGTGTTCTCCTCAGCCCGAGTCGGGGATAAAAGAAAATGCTCGCCGTTGCACGCCGAATCATCCAAGAGAAGAGACTTAGGCGAGCCAAACCCTCAGACTATCCCTTCGACCAGCACAGATGGAGGACCAATCGGGTCTGAACCTGCCGCCGTGGATCCCCTACTGGTGTCCACTCATCATGGTGAGACGGGCGCCTCTCTGACTCAAACACTCCTCCTACCGTGGCCCCATTGGAGGGGCAGAAGTCACCTTCCTCCGACCGCCCGCCGTCTCCCTCACCCGGCTCGACTTCCTTTGACCCATCAACCCCACACCTTCCCGGGGCTGATGGTGAAGGAGAAAATCCTCCTGCGGACCCCTCAAAGGATCCTTCCAGCGGCTCCTCCCAATATCCCTTTGTCTTGCTCCTTTCTCACCCTTACCTTGAGAAACTAAGGGATGCCTCCAGCCAGGACCCGCAGGATGTTGCGCAGGAAGCCGTGTCCAACCTCCTCTGCGCCGGGTGTTTGTTCGCCCAAGTGGCTCATCGAGCACGACCTCTTGCTGGAGTCGCCGAGCTCCGCCAGGAGGTGGAGAAGTTGCGTTCTGATAACCTTCAGGCGACCGATACTTGCTCTACATTGTCCAACCAGTTGGTAGCAGAGGAGGGCAAGGTCAAAAAGATGCGGCAAAAGCTCAAGGAGGCGAGGCTGGCAGTGTTAACGGCGAACGAGAAAGGGGAAAACCTTGAGACCCAGGTCGAGGAGCTCCAACGAGACCTTGACGTCAAAGTGGTCATTGCTGCTTCTCAGGTGGAAACCCTTGCCGCCAAAGACAAGGAGATCGCCACCTTGCGTGACGAACTGGCGGGCAAGGGTACGGCCCTCGTTGAGGCCCAGGCGGATCTGGCGTCTAAGTGCCAGCTCACGGATGACAAGGATGTCCAAGCCAAAGCTCTAGAAGAGAAGATAAGAGAGGAAGAGGCCAAGGAGCGCGTTCGCAGCTTCTTCATTGCTAGGGCCCAAGTCAAGCACCTCCACCCTTCCGTCAACCTAAGCTCCTTGGGAGTTTTTAAAAGGGTCACCTCAATCGGGTTGGAGGGTCCAGAAGATCCGCCGAAAGTTGCCCATGTTGATCTCGAGGATGCTGTGGAACCAAAGAAGAAAACATAATGTCAACTATCCTTAATAATTGTAACATCAGTACTTTTTTGTAATAACATATTTGTTTCAATTGCACGTTTAGACTTTAAATTAATTAGTTCAACTTTTATTTCCTATGTCTGTTTAGTCACTCTCCAAAATTTCCCACGCTTCCCTCTCAGTCTCCTTGGGTCTGAATTACGTTCGACGACATTGATGGTGTGTGGGGTTTAACTAGAACTTTTGCTCAGTTTCGAACTGAGGATTTGTTCACACGCTTTTCCCGTAAGATTAGGTGTGGCCCCGCCAGCTTTACTTGGCGAGGACTTACAGTGGCTCGGGACCCAATGGCCATGTGGGTTGCCCGAGACTTAGCCTAGTTAGGTTTGCTCGCCCAAATTTCGGGGAGGTTATTTTGGATAAGAAGCTTATCCGCACACGTTGCCAACGGGTGACAGCGAGCAGCGTCGGCTTTTCCGGAGCAGTCCCCAGACATCAAGGTCATATTGGGATTGCCACCTTTAGGGAATTTTTCCCACCTAGCACTTGCCGCAAATCAGTGTGATTGAAATCGCTTGATACAACTTTTGTATTTTCAATCAGACGTTATAGTCAACAATCCCCAGACATCAAGGTCATGTGTCTTTGTTTTTACAATTTTTAGGTGTTTCAGCCAACAAACTCCCGAGATGGAGAACAAGAACATGTCTTTGTTTTTAATCGTGCGGTCTTCATGAGTCTTGTTTAGTCGATTGCTCCCGCCTCTAATCCGATCTCTTCCTCAATCTTCAGTTGTAGTAATACCTCAAGCTTTATGCGTTTCAAGATCGCGGCACTCGCCTCCCATCCAAACTCTCGAGGTGGTAGGCCCCTTCCCCAACGCTCTCAAGATTCTGTAAGGGCCTTCCTAAAACTGACTCAACTTATTCCCCACATTACCAGTTCGTTTCTTAAGAACCAAATCTCCCTCTTGCATCGCCCTTGGGCGGACTTTTGAGTCATATATCGCCGCAGCCCGCTGTTTCATCGCAGCCTCTCTGATATGAGCCTTATCCCGCGTTTCCAACAGCAAATCCAGCTCCACAACCATGATAGAAGAATTCTTGCCCTCGAACTATGGTGTCGTCCGCAAAGAGTTGTTGTCTATTTCCACATGCAACATGGCGTCCGCCCCATAGGTCATCCTGAAGGGGGTTTCCTTTGTAGTTGAGTGCGGCATCGTGTTGTAGGACCAAATCACAACCGGGAGCTCGTCTAGCCAAGCCCCCTTTGCCTCGGAGAGTCGATGCTTTAATCCTCGCAAGATCACTTTGTTTGCTGACTCCGCTTGGCCATTGGTCTGAGGGTGCTCCACTGAAGAAAATCTCCGTTGTATGCCCATTTCCTCATAGAACTCCCTTGCTTGTTTGCTTGCAAACTGCGTCCCATTGTCCGAGACGATCGCCCTCGGGACCCCAAACTGGCACACGATCATTTTTCAGTAGAAACTTACGATCTTTCCCGCGGTAATGCTCGCAAGGGGTTCGGCTTCTACCCACTTTGTGAAGTAATCCACCGCTACAAGGATGAACTTCATGTGTGATCTGGCGATCGAAAAGGGTCCCACCAGGTCAACTCCCCCCACGGCGAAAGGCCATGGTGCGCTGATTGTGGCCAATTGCTCTAGCGGGGCCTTGAGAAAGTCGTCAAACATCTGGCATTTTTCGCACGTCTTCACAAATTCCGCACAATCCTTCCACATCGTGGGCCAGTAGAACCCTGCCCTGAGCACTTTGCACGCCAAGGACCTTCCCCCGATGTGGCTGGTGCAGACTCCCTCGTGAACCTCCGCCATGACGGCCTCGTACTTTCCGGGCGGCAAACACCTCAGGAGGGGCGAGCTAAATCTTCTTCGAAAAAGCGCGCCATCAATTAGTGTGTAGTGTCCCGCCTCTCGCCTGTGCTCCTTCGTGTATTTTAATACCTCGCTTGGCCTTCCTGCCAGGATGTCCACGATGGGGTCCATCCAAGTTTCCTGGCGTTCGACACTAGCCACTAGCTCCCCCTCTATACTCGGATTGGCCAGTGTCTCCTGAATTACACTCTGGTTATTCCCAGGTTTCCGGGTACTTGCTAGCTTTGTCAGGGCATCCACTCTTTGATTCTTCGCCCTTGGCACGAACTCAACTACCACCTCCTGCAGTTGACCCATGAGGAGTCGCACGCGCTCCAGATATTTTACCAGAGCAGGCTCTTTTACCTGAAACACTTCATTTACTTGATTTGCTACCAGGAACGAGTCTGTTCTAACTAGCAAACTGTCGATCTGAACCTCGATGGCCAACTTCAAACCCGCGATTAACGCTTCGTACTCCGCCTGATTGTTGCTTGCTTTGAACTGAAATCTCAAAGACTGCTCTAGTATTAACTCCCCATGCCCTTGCAGTGTGACCCATGCTCCATTCCCATTTTCATTCGACGATCCGTTGACGAATAGTGTCCACTGCGTACTTACCCTCTCGCCGACTTCCGGTGTTAACTCTACCACGAAATCTGCTAAAGCTTGCGCTCCTATATTCCCTTGAAGGTATGAAAAACGGTAGAAAGGGGGGGTTTGAATAACGTTTTCAGTATAAAACTTCCACCTTAAAGATTTTGACAAATCTTTTGAGAACTTAAGTGCTAAAGATAAGAGATAGAAAAGCACACAAGGATTTTATCCTGGTTCACTTGATAAATCACTCAAGCTACTCCAGTCCACCCGTTAAGGTGATTTCTTCCTTCTTAGAATGAAGGCAATCCACTAATCAGGTAAGAGTTACAACTGCACTTGAAACCTACAAGTGACTAACAATTACACTGACTTAGCTCACACTAAGATTCACTCTCTTAGTCTTCTCTAGGATCCGATCAACCTTGATCTCCTAAAGGAACTAAACAAACTGTTTATCAAAGAATTGTTTACAAGAGATTTGCTTCTAAAAAGCTAATAGTAAACTCAATGAATTTCAGATGAAAGAAAACTTAGAAGAATTTGAATATGTCTTGCGTATGTGAATGCTTCTTCTTCTAGCCGTTTCTTTCAGTCTTCAGCCTCTTTATATACTCCAAGGATTAGGGTTGAGCAATGCATGGGAAATGCTACCGTTGGAGGGCAGTTCTGGAAAATCCAGCTTCTGCTGTGGCTGAGAACGTTAGGTAGGTCGTCAGGAAGGTACAGTTGCTTTTGTACTTGGATAGCGACGCGACCTTTAAACCTAGGAGACTTCTGATCAGGGGAATGCTTCATATTGGAACTTGTGAAGCCGGTTGATCAGAGTCAGAGGGAAAGCACAGATCCTCTGACCATTGTATCTTCTGATTATGAACTCAGAGGGAAGAACATGGCCTTCAGAGTTTCTTGCTTCTGGACTTCAGAGTTTCCACTATTCAGCTTCTGGATCTTCAGAGTCTTCTACACCATCAGAACATCTGAACCTTCAGTGTTTCTTGGTTATCAGACTTTCTGGATCTTCAGAACTTCTAGTGACTGAGTCCTCATCAGAGTTTGTATAACTTCAGAACTTCTGAAGCTTTTCCACTGTTCATACTGAACATGGTGAATGCGAAAGCGTTGCTTGGGTCACTCTTTATACACAGTGCTTCTGATTTGTGTGAGATTGAGTTGAGGTCAGAGCCTGTAAATAGCACACTCAGAAAAACACGTTAGAGTACCACAATTGTTCATATCAAAAGGTTAACTTGTAATCATCAAAACATAGAGTTGTACTACTAGATTAAAACTTGATCTTACAATCTCCCCCTTTTTGATGATGACAAAACTAAGATTTTTGATGAACAATTCTTAAACATTAAACTGAATTCACTCAGAGTTTAGAGATATAAAATAAGACTTATCCTGAAGTGAATAGTTTATCTTGCTCATTCTGAATTCAAGTCACCGCTTGATTCTGAGCTTAGCTCCCCCTGAATCTAATACTTGATGAAAACGTTAGTAAAGTCTAGATTCTGAGCTAAATGATATAAGAGTTCAGAGTGAAAAACTTATGACATAGATGAAAATCGAGTAATCAGAGCGCATAAGTAATCAGAGTCATGGACAAGGTATCAGAGTCTTGGGTATCAGAGTCAACTTATAATCACTTCAGAAGAAGTGAAATGTATTCCTTGTATTTGCCTAGTGACACATCTATGGTTATGAAGGTGGAACTCTTAAATTCTCCAAAAGAAAAATAAATCACACTAACACATCTTACACATCAAAAACTGGGTTTACTCCCTCTTTTTGTCATAAGCAAAAAGCTTGGGGTGTGAAAAACTTAGCTTGAAGTACAAGGTACTCCCCCTTAGAGAAGGTCCAAGTTTAAAGAAAATGAAAATGATGCAAGAATCAGAGTTAGGCGAAATAAATAGAAGAGTTAATGCAAGAGAAGAACGTTTACCACCGGTCAAGTGAGTAAAGAGAAGGGTCAGTTACCAAGAACTTAACCTCGAGAAACCGTAGGAGCATTAACTTTCAGAGAGAAAGTGAAGCCTATATAAAGCGTTGGAGAGAAAGGTAAGCTTCACACCTCGAACAATTTTCAGTAAAGAAAATGGCATCATACATCGTAGCACTAGAAGAGCTGAGGAAGAAGGCCTTTGAGGAGGACTTGTTCCTGAACATCAGGCATCCAGAGGGTACAACGACCATCGCGGAGCTGACACGGACACTGCTGGAAGAGGACCTGCGTCCAGAGTTGGAGAGAGACCTGAAGGAATTTCTTGCCTTCGTGGAGGAGGTGCAAGAACTCAGCCGACTTGAACTCAAGCTGCTGGAAGAAAAAGAAAGTTTGGAAGAGAAGCTCAAGACTGTAGAAGAGATTCTGGAGAGGGATGAGCTAAAGGACAGGCTCAGCAACATCCAGCATGTACTGGAGCGTCTGGAGAAGGATAGGTCAGAGCAACGCCAGGAGTGCAGAAGAATGAGGAGGGATCCTCCATTCTAGATTTTAGGGAAAGAATGTATGATGTAAACATAAAAATATGATGAATAAAAAGATTTTTGCAAACATATGTGACACAAATATATATAGAGATGCATATATAATCACAAACGAACAACGAGAATAAATAAGTAAAAAGAAACAGAGTTTAACAAAAATAAAACAAAGTTAAAGAAAAGGAAAGAAAAAGAAGAGATCCTAAAACTATTCACTTCAGGTTGAAAGAATGAAGATCTTGGGGAATGTGGTGGAGTGGTGGTTTGTGCAGCTGGTTGGGATTCAGGAATAGGAGTGAGGGGATTTGAGGAGTGTTTGAGCATGGCAGATATAGGGAGTGCATCAAATAAATTCAAATCATCATCAGAAGCAAGTGCAGGCTTACTTGAATGTGCTGATGATCTAGTCACTCTGGCAGGAGGTTCAGTCCTTCTGACCACTTCAGCAGCTGGTTCCACCCGAGTAGGCTTCACCACGATTCTGACCTGCTTCTTCTTCTTCTTAGGAGGACCATCCTCATTATCACTATCATCACCATCATCAAGCTTTCTCTTCTTCTTTTGGACCAGAGGGACATCGGATTCCTCAGAAGATTCGTCCATTATCATCTTCCTCTGAGCTTTCTTCTTGGGAGGAGAAGAAAACTCTGGAGCTGGCGGCAGTCTGCTGACGAAATCATCAAGATCAATTTCGAATCCTTGAGCCCTTAGGTCTTCAACATAGCACCTGATGGCGTCAGGATTGTCTGCCTGTGTCCACAGAGGGTAGTCATTCAGAGGCATCCTTCTGCTTCTGATCTCAGAAGATGTGTCTTCATGAGTAGGAGCAATCTTCTTCTGGACCAAACCCATCTTCTTCAGAGAATTTGCAGTGAAGACATCACTGACAATGGTGCTCAAATCCTCTACACATCCAGCATTGACCAGATCTTGCACCAGATTGCTTTCAATGAGAAAGTCTGAGAGCAGTCTCCCAAAGGGGATATATTTGATTGCTGACTTGATGGAGGCAGTGGTGCGAGACTTCCGGATGCATTCCTTCAAGTAGGAGAACAGGAAGTAGGGAAGGCAGATCTTCTTCTGGTCTTGGATGAAGAATAACATCACCTTCTGGTTGAAGTTGATGTAGTCTGGAGAACTGCCCTTCGGTCTCTGGTTTATGCAATGGAGCAGGATTTTGTGCCAGATCCTGAGCTTGGGATGAAGGTCCATCACCTTGTAACTCGTCTTGCCCGGTTTGTAAGTGGTGTACAGGGCCTGGTTGATTATATCCTTGGTGCTGGGTTTCAGCTTCGATTCCGTGAGTTGGAAACGAAACCCATAAGCAGTGTCTGCACCCAGCAAGTTCACGAAGGACTTCTCCGTGATGATGATCTTTCTTCCGAGAATGTACGATACCACCTGAGTATCGTCGCAGTCGGCATGCTTCCAGAATTCCTTGACCAATCTATCATACACCGGTCCTCGAAGTCTGTTGAAGTAATGTCCCCAACCTTGAGCTTGGACTTCAGGACGAAGATCATACCCATTTGTAGCCAGGTTGTCGAGGTTGAATCTCCATTCTGCCAGGACTTGGAGTTCCTCAGGAGGATATACGCAGTGAACGGCACAGCCCCGTTCTGCAATTGGAACACTCTGTTCTTGAGCTTGAACTTGTTCTTGTGTCGGATTCTCAAGGCCCCTTTGACCAGTTGCTAGACCAATTACCATGTGAGGGAACTGAGGTGCATCTGCAGTAGATCTTCTGGTTTGTCTCACCATTTTTGAAGCGGTTGAAGGTTTGAGGTAGAAGATGAAGGTTGAAAGATGAAGAGAGATCGAGAGAGAAATCGAGAACAAGCGGTTTTGAAAAAGCAGAGAGAGCGAGAGTAAAAACCGGAAGTGAAAGAGATCGTGTGTGTATAGTGGGTTTTGGCAAATAACCGTTGTTGATTCAAAAAGCACTTTAAGATCAACGGTTGAAAATTAAAGATAGATAGTAACAGTAAAATACACAAATCACACACAGGAGAGAAGCATATCTACACGCAATCATAACAGACTGTCACACGGGCACAAGGAACTATGCATCAGAAATACTGACACACGTGTTGTTGTCTCAGCTTCAGAGTCAGTACCAGTGGGTACACACACTCTGATTGAGTTACCTTCTGGACTAGACATCTTCTGATCAAGAAGTATCATAGTCAGAGGTTCTGATCCATCTTCACTCTGGACAAAAGTCCATGTTTAGATTTTTCAGAATAAAATTAAATCTATCCTCTGCTAAGGGCTTTGTAAAGATATCTGCCCATTGATGGTCAGTATCAACAAACTTCAGAAGAAGTACGCCCTTCTGTACATAATCTCTAATAAAGTGATACTTTACCTCAATGTGCTTTGCCCTTGAATGCAGGATAGGATTCTTACTCAATGAGATTGCAGCAGTGTTATCACAATAGATTGGGATATTGCTCTCAAGGATCTGATAATCCTCCAGCTGATGTTTCATCCAGAGCATCTGAGTGCTGCATATTGCTGCTGAGATATATTCTGCCTCTGCAGTTGATAGAGCAATGGTTGATTGCCTCTTGCTTGCCCATGAGACTAGATTGCTTCCCAGAAATTGACAATTTCCTGAAGTACTTTTTCTCTCTGTTCTATCTCCAGCATAATCAGCATCACAGTAACCTGAAAGCTTATACTCTGATGTTTTCTTATACATCAAGCCAAGGTTAGTGGTGCCTTTCAGATACCTTAGGATCCTCTTAACAGCAGTTAAGTGGGTTTCCCTTGGATCTGATTGGAAACGAGCACATAAGTGAACACTAAATAATATGTCTGGCCTAGATGCAGTTAAGTATAGAAGTGAACCTATCATGCCACGATAGAGCTTCTGACATACTTTACCACTTTTATCTTCTTTCTCCAAAATGCATGTAGGATGCATTGGAGTCTTGGCCACTGTAGATTCCAGCATATTGAACTTCTTCAGAAGTTCTTTAGTGTACTTGCTCTGATGGATATATGTTCCTTCTGGTGTTTGATCAACTTGTATTCCCAGAAAGTACTTTAATTCTCCCATCATACTCATCTCAAATTCAGCCTGCATCATCTCAGAAAATTCTTTGCATAGAGATTGATTAACAGAACCAAATATAATATCATCAACATAAATTTGCACAATTAAGATATCATCTTTATAAGTCTTGCAAAAAAGAGTTGTATCTACTTTACCCCTTACAAACTCATTCTCCAGAAGGAATGAGCTAAGTCTCTCATACCATGCTCTGGGAGCTTGCTTCAGACCGTAGAGTGATTTCTTCAATTTGAACACATGATCTGGTTTCTTCTCATCTTCAAAACCTGGGGGTTGATGAATATAGACTTCCTCTGAGATATAACCATTTAGGAAGGCACTCTTTACGTCCATCTGATGTAGAACTATGTTGTGATTTACTGAGAAAGAGATCAACAGTCTGATTGCCTCCAGTCTTGCTACTGGAGCAAATGTTTCAGTGTAGTCTATTCCTTCCTGCTGGCTGTAGCCTTGAGCAACTAGCCTTGCCTTGTTTCTGACTACATCTCCTTTCTCATTCAGCTTGTTTCTGAATACCCACTTCGTTCCAATAACATGGACACTCTCAGGCTTCTTCACTAAGCTCCAAACATCGTTCTTGGAGAATTGATTCAATTCTTCTTCCATGGCCAGAATCCAATCCATGTCCTGAAGAGCTTCATCTATGGACTTGGGTTCAATTAAGGACACCAATCCTTTCAGACTGAGCAAGGTCTCTTCAGAGGGTCTGAAGGCAGATCTGGTTCTGACTGGTTCGTCTTTGTTGCCCAGAATCAATTCCTTAGGGTGAGCTGCAGTGATTCTGCTCTTCTTCAGAGTTTGTGAGTTAGAGGGACCAGCTTCTTCCTCTGGTTCATCTTCCTCTGGCTCAGCTTCCTCTGGAGCTTTGCCTTTGTCAGAAACATTAATGCTTAAATCTGCAAACTTTTCAACTAGCTTTGACTGGTCAGAGTCAAGCTTATCGTCAAATCTAACATGAATAGATTCTTCAATAGTCTTAGCATCAGTATTATAAAATCTAAAACCTTTAGATCTCTCAGAGTAACCGAGTAATAGACACTTAGAAGACTTAGCATCAAATTTATGCAATCTATCCTTAGTATTGAGAACATAACAAACACAGCCAAAAGGATGAAAATAAGAAATGTTGGGTTTTATGTTCTTCCACAATTCATAAAGAGTCTTATTCAGAATTGGTCTCACAGAGATTTTGTTCTGAATGTAACATGTTGTATTTACTGCCTCTGCCCAAAAGTGCTTAGCCATGCCAGTTTCTTGGAGCATGGTTCTAGCCATCTCCTGAAGAGTTCTGTTCTTCCTCTCAACAACACCATTTTGTTGAGGAGTTCTGGGACAAGAGAAATCATGTGCAATTCCATAGGAATCAAACAGACTCTCAAACTTGTCATTCTCAAACTCTCCACCATGGTCACTTCTGACACGCACAATCCTACAAGCCTTCTCGTTTTGCACTTGAGCAATAAAGGTAGAGAACACAGCATGAGACTCATCCTTGCGGGTTAGAAACTTTACCCATGTCCAGCGGCTATAGTTATCAACGATAACCATCCCATATCTCTTGCCACCTATAGACTCAGTTTTCACTGGTCCAAAAAGGTCGATATGCAGAAGTTCCAACGGCCTTGAGGTTGAGACAACATTCTTTGCCTTGAAAGGGACTTTTGTGAATTTGCCTTTCTGACATGCTTCACAAAGAGCGTCTGAAGCGAACTTCAGATTGGGTAAGCCCCTGACAAGGTTTAGCTTGCTCAGCTGAGAAATCTTTCTCATACTGGCATGCCCTAACCGTCTATGCCATACCCACTGCTCTTCATTAACAGACAGAAGGCACTTTACATTCTGAGCCTCCAACTCAGATAATCTGATCTTATAGATGTTGTTCTTCCTCTTGCTGTTAAACAGAACAGAGCCATCGATCTGACTTACAGCCCGGCAGGACTTTTGATTGAATATAACATCATAACCCTTGTCAGCTAATTGACTTATAGACAATAAGTTATGTGTTAAGCCGTCTACCAATAACACATTATCAATGCATGGACTACTATCTACACAAATAGTACCAGTACCAACAATTTTACCCTTTTCATTTCCTCCAAAGCCAACTTCGCCTCCAGGCTTAAGTTTCAGCTCTCGGAACATACGCCTTTCTCCCGTCATGTGACGCGAGCATCCACTGTCCAGATACCATGATTGGTGTTTCAGTGGAGCTATCAAGGATATCTGCAACATAGATAATCTTGTCCTTAGGTACCCACTTTCTGGGTCCTCTCTTGTTAGTTACCCCAGAGGTTCTGATCACCTTGGGTGTCTCAACATGATATTTTAAAGGAATATTTGCATGATATTTAGTCATAGAGAAAGATCCCTTTTTAAGAGGGTTTTTAGCAGCTTTAGCAGGTACAGGATCAGGCAATATGATAACAGAGGGAACAAAGCATTCATATAAGGATTTAGCTTTAGACACAGAGGGCTCATTTCTAATTGGTTTAGAATAGCCAATGCCATGCATTCCATTTCTGCTTACGCCATAGATCATTGAAGCCATTAAGCTTCTATCCACGCTTTTAGCTAGGAATCTTTGAAAAGACTTTTCATACTTAGATTCATTTCTACAATCAGAGGCATCACAAGCAACTATTTCTTCTAACTTAGCAATCTGGTTCTTAAGCACAGAGTTAGAATTTACCAAAGCATGATTATCATTTTTCAAATCAGAAATAATTTTCTCATGTTCAGAAGGAGTCTTGGAAACAGCAGATAAGTTCTTTTTCAGCTTCTTATGCTTAGACAATAAGGAGTTATACTTATCCATAATATCAGACAATGCATGTTTCAGTTCAGAGGTAGAGAAAGAAGCGAATACCTCATTTTCATCGTCTGAGTTAGGATCTCCTTCTGATTCTGAGTCAGAGTCAACAGCTTCCTTTGACTCTGCTTCCTTGTCTTTGACAATAGCCATGAGTCCTTGGACTTCACCATCAGAGTCAACATCCTCTGACTCTGATTCATCAAATGTCACCATCAGACTCTTCTTCGTCTTGAAGTGCTTCTTTGGCTTCTTGTCCTTCTTCAATTTTGGATAGTCACTTTTGTAGTGCCCTGATTCTTTGCACTCAAAGCATGTGACTTCCTTAAGCGAGGACTTCTTCTGACCTGAGGATTCAGACTTTCCTCTTGCCTTTCCAGAGCCTTTGGATTTGCTCTGCCTGTGCTTCCAGATTCGGTTGAGTCTCTTGGAGATCAGAGTCAGCTCATCTTCATCAGAATCTTCTGATGCTTCTTCAGATTCCTCTTCTTCAGCTTGAAGAGCTTTTGACTTCTCAACCTTAGCCTTTTCAGATTTGGATTTCAAGGCTATGGACTTTTTCCTCAGATCTTGCATCTCTGAGCGCTTCAGCTCATGGCATTTCAAAATGCTGATGAGTTCTTCTAAACTCATATTCTCAACGTCTCTCGTGAGCTCTATTGAAGTCACCAAAGGCATCCAACTTTCAGGAAGACACCTGATGACCCTTATGACATGATCTTTTGTTGTGTAGCTCTTGTTGAGAGGTCGTATGCCAGCTACAAGCAACTGAAATCTGGAGAACATTTCTTCAATGGACTCATTTGGCTCCATGATGAAGGATTCATACTTTTGGATCAAAGACAATGCCTTTGATTCTTTGACTTTCTTGTTTCCTTCATGAGACATCTTCAGAGATTCGAAAATGCCTTTTGCAAACTCACGATCTGTAATCTTCTGGTACTCTTCATAGGAAATAGCACTTAGAAGAATTGCTCTTGCTTTGTGATGTTGTGAGTACAACTTATTTTGATCTGCAGTCATCTCTGACCTTGGGATCTTCTTGCCAACTGCATCAACTGGACGCTCGTAGCCAACCACAATAATATCCCAGAGATCTGCATCGAAACCCAGAAAGAAACTTTCCAGTCTATCTTTCCAATATTCGAACATTTGACCGTCGAACATAGGAGGCTTTGCATTGTAACCATCTCTTTGAGTTTCACTGGTGGTGGCAGCCATTGTTTTTCACACCGGCCCGGATCACTGAACTTGCGCTCTGATACCAATTGAAGGTATGAAAAACGGTAGAAAGGGGGGGTTTGAATAACGTTTTCAGTATAAAACTTCCACCTTAAAGATTTTGACAAATCTTTTGAGAACTTAAGTGCTAAAGATAAGAGATAGAAAAGCACACAAGGATTTTATCCTGGTTCACTTGATAAATCACTCAAGCTACTCCAGTCCACCCGTTAAGGTGATTTCTTCCTTCTTAGAATGAAGGCAATCCACTAATCAGGTAAGAGTTACAACTGCACTTGAAACCTACAAGTGACTAACAATTACACTGACTTAGCTCACACTAAGATTCACTCTCTTAGTCTTCTCTAGGATCCGATCAACCTTGATCTCCTAAAGGAACTAAACAAACTGTTTATCAAAGAATTGTTTACAAGAGATTTGCTTCTAAAAAGCTAATAGTAAACTCAATGAATTTCAGATGAAAGAAAACTTAGAAGAATTTGAATATGTCTTGCGTATTTGAATGCTTCTTCTTCTAGCCGTTTCTTTCAGTCTTCAGCCTCTTTATATACTCCAAGGATTAGGGTTGAGCAATGCATGGGAAATGCTACCGTTGGAGGGCAGTTCTGGAAAATCCAGCTTCTGCTGTGGCTGAGAACGTTAGGTAGGTCGTCAGGAAGGTACAATTGCTTTTGTACTTGGATAGCGACGCGACCTTTAAACCTAGGAGACTTCTGATCAGGGGAATGCTTCATATTGGAACTTGTGAAGCCGGTTGATCAGAGTCAGAGGGAAAGCACAGATCCTCTGACCATTGTATCTTCTGATTATGAACTCAGAGGGAAGAACATGGCCTTCAGAGTTTCTTGCTTCTAGACTTCAGAGTTTCCACTATTCAGCTTCTGGATCTTCAGAGTCTTCTACACCATCAGAACATCTGAACCTTCAGTGTTTCTTGGTTATCAGACTTTCTGGATCTTCAGAACTTCTAGTGACTGAGTCCTCATCAGAGTTTGTATAACTTCAGAACTTCTGAAGCTTTTCCACTGTTCATACTGAACATGGTGAATGCGAAAGCGTTGCTTGGGTCACTCTTTATACACAGTGCTTCTGATTTGTGTGAGATTGAGTTGAGGTCAGAGCCTGTAAATAGCACACTCAGAAAAACACGTTAGAGTACCACAATTGTTCATATCAAAAGGTTAACTTGTAATCATCAAAACATAGAGTTGTACTACTAGATCAAAACTTGATCTTACATCCCTCTCTTGTCATACTGCAAACCATACTCCGACAGCTCCATTGACCACGTGACGAGCCTTCCCGATAAGTCTGGCTTCTGCAACACCTGCCTTAAAGGTAGATCAGTTCTACCTTAACCTGAAAGCTCTGGAAGTAAGGCCTTAGGCGTCTAGCGGTCACGAGCACAGCGAGCGCCGCCTTCTCAATCTTCTGGTACCTGATTTCCGCACCCTGAAGTGTGTGGCTCACAAAGAAGAGTATTTTTTGTTCGCTTTCCGCCTCTTGGAGAATTACTGAGTTGATCGCATGGTCGCTAACAGAGAAATACAGATGTAAGGGGAGGCCTTGGACAGGTTTTGACAGAACTGGCGGTGCAGACAGCAGTTCCTTGAGGCGATTGAAAGCTTCCTCGCATTCTGGACTCCACTTGAAAACCGCATTTTTCTTAAGGCACTTAAAAAACGGAGCTGACTTGTCACCCGAGTGAGGTAGAAATCTGGAAAGGGCCGCAATCCGCCTTGTTAGGCGCTGCACCTCTTTCACACTGCCTGGGCTCTTCATTTCCTGAATTGCTTTGCATTTATCCGGGTTGATCTCAATTCCTCTCGATGTTATCATGAAGCCTAGAAACTTTCCTCCTTGTATACCAAAAGAGCACTTTTCTGGATTGAGTCTCATGTTGTGCTTTCCAAGCCTACCAAAAGCTTCCAGCAAATCTTCATGATGATTCGCTCTCAGGACGGACTTTACGATCATGTCATCCACGTAGACCTCCATGTTTCTTCCTACCTGATCTGCGAAGACCCTGTCCATGAGCCGTTGATATGTCGCCCCAGCATTCTTCAAACCAAATGGCATTGTCTAATAACAGTAATTCGCCCTGGCGGTCATGAAGGTCGTTTTGTCCTCGTCCGACGAGTTCATTTTGATCTGGTGGTAACCTGAGTAGGCATCCATCAGGCTCAGCAATTCATTGTCGGACGCCCCGTCCACTAGTTTGTCTATACTCGGCAAGGGGTAAGAATCCTTTAGGCATGCCTTGTTAAGATCTGTGTAGTCTACGCACATACGCCATTTTCCGTTTGCCTTCTTTACCATTACCACGTTCGCCAACCTTGTGGGATATTTGATTTCTCGGATAAATTCTACCGCCAATAATTTGTTTACCTCTTGCTGAACGACCTTCTCTGTAACACCCCGATTTCGGTGGCATCACTTTAGTAACCAAAAGATAATAAAGCGGAAAACATGAGTATTTTTTTTCGATTTGTTTAAATAATTAAACGAAAGACTTAATGAAGTAAAGGCTCTACGACAGAAGACAATATAACTAATGTACAACATATATTTACAGCCCCCGCTGTAAGTAGTGAACCACGTCACGAGTATCCTCCAGTGACGGGAAGTAACCGAAAGTAGCGCCCGAAGGCAATATGTACAAACCAAAGTGAAAGGTCAAGTGTTCGCAACACAGTCCTCCAAAAACGAGAATAAGTCAGCCCAAACGGCCTAAACAAGACCTCCTAGTCCAACCAACTCTCTGTGATTTCCATAAAGAAAACCACACAAAAAGCTATCGGTCAGGAAACTACCCTGTCCCAAAATGAAACATGTCGGTCAGAGCTATGACTCTACTCCTACACTAATCCTGTCTAGAGGAGTTCACACCAGCACTCACAACTACATGCTAGCGTGATCATCATCCGAATCAGAATCCAGAACGAGTAGGTCAAGGTACACAACCCTTCCCCCTCTCGCTACTGCGACACGCTCCTGTGCTGGTCTCTCGGGTTTAGAACCCGAGCCAAGGTCATCAATGATAGCAACAATGGGTGAGCTAGACTCTGAAGAAGTCACTCCCACAGGCTCCTCCTCCGAGGGGTCCTCATCATCCGAAGATGACGGTGGTGGTGGTGCTCCTACACCGGGTCCGCAGTGCACGCCGGGTGGCAGGTTGAAGCTGACTGTACATCTCCTCAAAACTCCTTCCGTCAAGTGTCCCAAGCTGTCGACACGGTCCTCCATAATCCTCCCCGAGTAAGTCGCTCGGTGGCCAGCGGGGTCGACCACCCATGAGTCGGGGTCCTCCTGATCAAGTATCTCAAATCTAGTCCCCCCCGAAGGGTGGACCATCGTGAACCAATCCGCCAAACACATCTGACAGAAGGCGTAGTCCGCCAAAGCACACACAGAAGACGCGAGGGTCAACTCCAAAGAATTACATAAGTAATAATTCCAGTAGATACAGTTTAAGGGATAGCTACTTAGGCTTAGAAGTTAGTGATAGCATCATAAAATTGTATATTTCCCAATGAATATAAATGACAATAATAACAATTAACATGCATCAAGTAAGATTAACAAGTATAAATCACATTCGGCAACTAAATCAATATGCATGTTGCATGAATGAGATGACGAGGAACAAGATGCAATCCGGAGGGATGGGCATCAACGAGTCAGCCCTAACATCAGCCACGGTGGGACCATTTCTGCTCGCGTGTCTCTTATACCAAATAAAAGGTAGTCAGATCAGCAGTAAACCCCGAAGGTCTGCCATTTCCGTTTGCTACTAAGTAAAGAGTGAACTTAATTAACTCCATAGTAATTTTTTTTTTATTTACCTTTGTCAGAATCTGAATAAATATACTAAAGTAATTTGTTGTATTTGATGGAAATAATATATGATGAAAATTATGGAAATAATCATTTTTTTTATGCATCATAATGTAATAAGGAAATAATGTTCATGTAACGAAAATTGGTCTATGAAATAGAATCTGATGAAGCAAAATAAAATAAATATCATCATTATTTAAGGTTAGGATTGATTCTAAAAAGGGGTACCATTGTTGGAAATTTAAAGAATATAAATGGGGCCTAAGCATGATTTGGGGGGATGGACAAATGGAATTAAGGGGGCGTATTTACTTCCTTAGCTCTTCGAAGATCGTCATAAACTTGAATCCTTGTTCCCTGCAAAGTTAAACAACATAAACTCATAGTTACTTATAAGACATAAATGGCCTCCTCAATCTGCAATATTTATACCAGTTAACAAAGAAAAAAACATTCAGTAACCTTATATTCATATAAAAAGAACAGAATGACCCCTACATCTCTCTCATTAACCTTCACATGATGAGGGCAATTATTTCCTCAAAATATGGCTCATCACGACCCCATATTAATCCACATATGGACTTACCCAACAATGGAATACATAAAGGGGGATTGGAAAGGTTCTGATTTTTCAATAAGGGGAAAACTACAACATACTTACATATTATAGAAAATTAGGAATGGCAAAAGTTGGAAGTTGGATTGCTATCAATGGCTTGCCCCCATTTATGCAATCTGCAGCCAAAAAAAATGGGAATTTAAATGAATCATGCTCTCTCAATGGCTTGCTTCTCTAACCTCTTTTATGCTCAAGCTCTCTCATGGAATACCCCAAATGTCCTTCTCTATGTACCAACCATTATGCACTTCACCTAAAACTCATGCATCCTTCAAATTTTCAAAAGAAACACCATTTATTAAAATAATGGCAGAATTGTAGATTCAAATATATATACATAATGGCAGGTAGTCTTGTTCATAGAGAAAGACTATTTGTTCCAATAGTCTACTTCAAATAATTGCCATGTACTCTTTTTGTCAACATTACATTTAATATTGGTCTTAAAGTGGGAATAGCAATAATTAGGGAGGAAGGGGAGATAACTATACAAATACCATCACATATTTAGCAATAGAGTAACTCTATTGAGACACATATATACAGAACATTAGCAGGTTTAGTGAAATGGTGTTTCAACCTAAAACAAACTCAGCACTCAACTCTTTTTTATAAGAATCATATATTTTTATATTCAGAATATTAGCAGGAGGTACTTTACACCATGGAAACTACAAACCATACACATGTATAATCATTACATGTGTATTATCTTATGACAGAGATAATCATTTTAAAGATGATCGAATAAGAACTTGGGGTCATTAGATACTTGATTATTCATATCACATTGCTCTCAACAATTAAAGGAGATGGGTAATGAATTTCTGGTGAATTGCTTCTTACCTTACATGAAACACCAAACACTCTTTGAGGGATATATACTGAATGATTAAACATTACTCAAAGGTGAACATTCTCCTTGACCATGATTTCTTGAACTGCAGAACATAATTGAAAGGTTTTCATGTCAAAAAAATCTAGTAAGAAAATAAAACAGGAAAACAGATCAAACATAAAAACCACTGAATACAGAAGAAGTAAGCATTCAAAACATCATAAAAATAGCTGAGTTTAGCTCAAATCAGCCACATAATAAATACTAAGAAAGGTAACCCAAACTTGGGAACAAATCAGGAAAGAAAATAAATGGCAAGAGGATGTATCGTGTAGAAGAGACCTTTTCATATGGCTTTTACTTTAAGAGCCTTGCTCAAATAAATCTCTTCTCCTGCAGTAGGCCATGACATAGAAGTGCACATAAGTGGAAAATCTCATTTAAAAGTAATTGAAGCATTTTAATGGAGAGAAACAATTACCTACATCCAAGCCACCTGGTGCTTAAGTTCAAATTAGTATTTTTTTCCTGTGAACCTCAAATAGTTCATCAAGACCAACATCTACAACACCGATATTGGAGTTGGTGAAATCAGCATCAAATCAGGTACCTCATCTTCAAAATCCAAAATTGATCAACAACAGAATTAGGTTAAGGCTAAATTAAATGGAATTAGGGTCAGATTCAAAACTTACCACCATAAGGATTGAAGAAGAGGCAGAGACGAAAAATGGTTCAAAGCTGCATTCACTTCTAAGGTAGGACACGACCAGAAACGAATCACCTTCACAACAACACTGCCAGAGCAAACGCCATCTAGAAAAGTGACTCTGCTAACTGGAATATGTTTAAGACCACTATTTACACCTGAATAACATGTATATCATTAATCAATAGTCAATTTATGTTGAGTAAAATACCAGTTCACCAATTTGATGTTCCCAGCCGACTTCCAATGTATCAATTTAAAACTTAAAAAAACTAAATTCTGAAGCAAAAGCCAAGAAAATGGGGGAAAAACATATGAAAATATAGAGAAAATTTTCACAAAGTTGCAGCCTTAAAGTTGTTAGTAGGGAAGAACTCAAAATTATCCAAAGACTAAGATGTCATTTTAAGTTTTGTTTTGATCTTGAAACTGTAACAGCAATAGTAAATAAGAAATTTCAATGAAAAAATTATTTAAATTTAAAATCATAGATCAATCCCTAAACCTCATGAAACTGAAGAACATGAAACTGAAGAATGTATAGATGTTTGGTCAAGAAGCAAAAAGAAGAAATAATAGAACAAAAAGTGCAGATAACAGTGGCAGGTTCAAGACAAACCTTGCAGAAAAATGGTGAACCGTGCATGCCCAAGAGGCTCAGAACCCAATATCCAAAATAATCAACAACTGAAATAGGATAAGCCAAAATCAAATATTTTTACTACCTAATCAGCTCAGAACACACGCAAAAATGAAAACAAAAAACTGAAATATATTCTGTGTTAAGAAAAACATTATAGGAAATTGAAGCCAAGTTTACTCATCAACATGAACTAATTTGTATTCCAAGGAGCTGGTGAATTCATATCAAAACCTAATGCATAACAGGTTTCACATATATATTTCAATTTTTAGAACCATAAAAATAAAACCAAAATTTAAAATGGAAATAGAAAGACCTGGAAAATTGTAGATGTATCAATTAATCCAAAAGTGGGAATGCACACATGTAATTGGCCAAAATAAAGATAATGGGGGCGGTGGTATTGGAAAGGAGGAGATATGAGAGAGAGAGAGAGACAAATAATGAGGCATTGGAAACAACCTTGATATATTGAAGATTTTAATTGAAATTAGGATAAATTTGAAATCATGGGTTGATGGAAAGAGAGAGAAGCATGGGAATAATATTTGGGGAGAGAGAAGAGTTCAAAAAAATATTGGGGAGAGAGAAGCCACATTGGTGAAAAGGAGGAGAGATGAGAGAGACGAATTCATTAAATGTAATGTGAATGAGATATTGGGAGAGAGAAAATGAATGAAAGGATGGAGGAATAAATCTGAATATAATAATCTAAATTAGACACGTGTCGTGTTGTGGTGCAAACGAAAGAGAATAAAATATTGTAAAATATTCAGGAGCTGAGGTTTTTGATAATGGCATGCTTGGAATGTTACTGCTTTAATATATATATATAGATATATATAGATATATAGATTAGGGCCCGTTTGGATTGGCGTTTCGGAGGCCAAACGTGCGTTGCAATCAACGTGAATTATCAGTGTTTTTTTAAACGCACAAACGCTCATATGCATCATAATCAAGTTTTTCTGGAATCGATAAATTTGAGCTTTGGCGTTGAGCGTTGGGCATTTGGGGCTGATTTTTCACTTTCACTATTTCACCACTCGTTCGATCCGTGCTTTGGCGGCTGCCGTTCACGCCGTTGACGACCCCTGCTCAAATCTGTGCCACTCCGTTCGTCGTTCAGCTCCGCCGTTCGCGCTCAACCTTCTACCGGGTTGCCGTTCTTGCTCATTCTTTCCCATGGAACTGGTGTGCCGTTGACGGACCTCTGGTGTTGATTTTCTCAGTTCGCACCTCGCTCACCTATTTGTTTCTTCTCAGATCCATGTATCTCGCATGCTGATTTTTTTATTGTTTTTATGAAATGGATTCATTCTCTGTTCGTTTTCGTAATTTTTTATGCTATCTTTTATTATTTTGTTTTTGAATAAAGCTGTTGCTATTTGTTTTTAGTCAAAACATATGACAAGATTCATTAATTTTGACATTCATTAATTTCTTTAATTCAACCTAATGCGTAAGGGTAATGCCATTTTTTTATTATAATTCCAAACGTGAGTTTGATTCATTTTATCTAAACAATATTCATTTTTTTCACAATCACGTTTGTTACAGATCATCTAAACATAAATCATGTTTACTAAAACACAATTATACTAAAATCATATTATCTGAAATCACGTTAATTCAAACACCACGTTTCTAACGGAATGCCAAACAGACACTTAGTGAATAAAATCAGAGTTTCAATTCTCCACTTTTCTTTCTTTCACATTTAAGAATTGCAAAATACTTGAAGGTATGAAAAACGGTAGAAAGGGGGGGGGTTTGAATAACGTTTTCAGAATAAAACTTCCACCTTAAAGATTTTAACAAATCTTTCGAGAACAAAGTGCTTAAGATGAGAGATAGAAAAGCACACAAGGATTTTATCCTGGTTCACTTGATGAATCACTCAAGCTAATCCAGTCCACCCGTTAAGGTGATTTCTTCCTTCTTAGAATGAAGGCAATCCACTAATCAGGTAAATGTTACAACTGCACTTGAAACCTACAAGTGACTAACAATACACTGACTTAGCTCACACTAAGATTCACTCTCTTAGTCTTCTCTAGGATCCGATCAAACTTGATCTCCTAAAGGTAACTAAACAACTGTTTAATAAAGAATGTTTACAAAGAATTTGCTTCTGAAAAGCTAATAGTAAACACAATGAATTTAGATGAAAGAATGCTTAGAAGGTTTGAATATAGCTTGCGCGTGTGAGATTCTTCCAACCACATCTTTCAATCTTCAGCCTCTATTTATACTCCAAGGATTAGGGTTTGAACGCTGCATGGGAATGCTACCGTTGGAGGGAAGTTCTGTAAATTCCATCTTCTGCTGTGGCTGAGAATGTTAGATAGGTCGTCACGATAGTACATTTGATTTTGTACTTTGGAAAGTGACTTGACCTTTAACCTAGTAGACTTCTGATCAGGGGAATGCTTCATGTTGGAACTTGTGAAGCTTGTTGATCAGAGTCAGAGGGAAGCAGAGATCCTCTGACCGTTGTACCTTCTGATCTTCACTTCAGAGGATCAGTACATGGTCTTCAGAGCCAGTTGCTTCTGGACTTCAGAGTCTTCACTCTTCAGCTTCTGGATCTTCAGAGTCTTCTACACTATCAGAACTTCTGAGCCTTCAGATGTTCTGGGTTGTCGGAACGTCTGGACCATCAGAGCTTCGAGTGAGCTAAGTCCTTATCAGATCTTGAAATACTTCAGATCTTCTGAAGCTTTTCTACTTTTCAGACTGAACATAGAGATTGCGAAAGCGTTGTTTGGGTCACTCTTTAAGCACAGTGCTTCTGATTTGTGTGAGATAAAATAGAGGTCAGAGCCTGTAAATAGCACACTCAGAAAAACACGTTAGAGTACCATAATTGTTCATACTAAAATGTTAACTTGTAATCATCAAAACATAGAGTTGTACTACTCGATCAAAACTTGATCTTACAATACTATCAGAGAAACAGAGTTGGTAGATTGGAAGTCTTGGAGGTGCTGCGGGAGCGGTTTCCTTGTTCTGTTCATTTATTAGAGTTTTAAATTATAAAATTAATGATGTCTTTATTTCTCATAATTATATATCAAGTTCTTATTTTTTTTAATGGTAAGCTTTATTGAAAGAGAAATTAAGAGGCCATAAAGGTAATTACATCAGAGTCAATAAGCGTAGCACAATTCGGAGGAACCTCCTCAATCCACACAGAATTTGGATACTGGGAGGAGTTCTTGGCCAAGTGTGCTAAGTTCAAACGCTAATCATATCGTCTATCAGGTTTTGAATGATAACAATTTTCAAGAGTGTAAGTGTTGTGATTAAATATAATATGTGAATTGTATTTAAGGAAATCACACTTATATCCCTCAGGTTGACTCGTCGACAAGAAGACAAAGAAGAGCCTGGTTAAAGTAGCAAGACTATGCAAGAAGTCAACCCAGTCAAGTGCAAGCAAGGACAAAGCAACAAGGACAGGCGACACAAGCTAAAGAAGTCAAACATGCATCATCGTCTATGCAAAGAAGGTCAAAGAAAGAGTCAAAGCATCAAGGCAGACTATACAAGCAAAGGAACGTCATA